>NC_056737.1:752404634-752589634 GCF_019279795.1 Protopterus annectens | reverse complement strand
TTGTCCTTAACATAAAAATATATAATGTATGCTAAAAAATGATTAAATGTCTCTTGGGGACTAATAACAAATCTTACGCTTAATAAAAACCTTACGCTTAATATAAACCTGCCAATTAGTGGTTGCTAGAAAACCTAAATATAACAATAAATATGACTATATCAAAAGATAGTTGTGAAATATATTGTAAATAGTAAGAATTATGAATTTTTTAATTTATTAATTTAAAAATTATTAATTTAAAATGATTAATTGATAGACTGTTCAAGGTGTTAAAAATGTTAAAAATGTTAAAAATATGTTTACAATACAATGGGAATGTACAAGAGAAATGTATATATATATATATATATATATATATATATATATATATATATATATACGGAATGCTATTCCAAGACCCTATGCTAACTGCAAGAACGGTTTTATACTAATAAAATCGTTGATGCCAGGCAATCTTGTGGCATCAGTGGTAATTTGCCATTTGCTCTCTTTCATGGCCAAAAGAGCTTTTACATTCCCCCCAAATGCTGTGATGTTAACCTTGTCAATGATAGCAAATTTAAAATAATGCGTAACACCATTTTTTGATATATGCCTGTAAAGAGCATTCTTTGTATCTTTCTTCTTAATACCAAATAAATGCTCATAAATACGTCGTCTTAATTGTCTCTCAGTCTTGCCTATATAAAACGCTGAGCAAACTTGGCAAGTTGCAAGATAGACGACAAATTTGGTATTACAGTTACCTGTCCTGCAGTATATATGTGTTTTGTTAAAATTATCCAAGTTAACACCTTCTGTTTCATTAATGGTGTAGCATTGGTTACATGTACCGCATTTTCTTGTACCGGTTGATCCCCCTTTATTGTCCCTCATGTTTGATTCCAAAATCCTTTTGAGGTTGTTTCCTGTTTTATACACAAATTTGGGATGAGATCCCAAGGTCAGGGCAAGATCATCATTCATAGTAAATAAGTTCCAGTGTTTTCAATGTACCGGACTGTGGGGGAATACATTAACACACAAACCCTATTGTCAAATCCCTCCTTTAGTTTATTGTCTGATGGTAAAACCCCAGGTGTAGAGTTGCCCAGTAAAGGTAGATATTTGTTACCCCATACTTTGCTGACATATTTAACAACATCGTTAATAAGGGTATCCAGGTATCCTCTCACACTGAACATAGACCTAATAAGTTCAAATGCGTTGTCCAATACAGCTCTTGTTGATGACATACGGGCTGCTTGAATGCACTGTCCTTTAACAACATTTTTAAAAACATATTTGGGATGATTACTACTGAATTCCAAGTAATCATTGGAAAATGTAGGCTTTCTGTGAATGCAAGAGATAAATCCGTCATCACCATGGCTAACATAAGTGTCCAAGTAGGCTGGACCCTTTTTATTGAGATTGCATGTGAACTTTAAAAAATCTGTGGTGTTGTTGATGTAGTCAAAAAAAGGCTGAATCAAATCTTCTGGACCCTTCCATAGCACAAAAAGATCATCCAAAAACCTTGAATAATAGACAATATGTTGAAAAAATTCACTTTTAAATAGGTATAGATTTTCCCATTCAAGCATGACAAGATTTGCAAAAATGGGTGCGCATGCTGCTCCCATTGCGACACCCCTAGTCTGTCTAAAATATTAATTTTCAAAGTATATAAAGTTGTAGTCTAATACTAAACCCATCATGTCAACAATGAGGCTAATCCTGTCCCATTCCATATTGGAATATTTCCTAAGGCTGTTACAAAAATACTCCAGTCCAATTTCTTTGGGTATACACGAGAATAGATCGATTACGTCAATAGTCATGTAAATGAGGTTCTCATTCCATAGTTGCGGTGTTAGGTTCCTCAGAAACATCCATGAATCTTTAATAAGGTGAGGAATGTTATTATATATGTGTTTCACCCATTTGTCAATAGCTACTCCCAGGGGAAATGTTTTAGATATACTACCCGAAATTATGGGTCTAAACGGGGGGGCGTTCCATATTTTTGTGTACCTTGGGTATTCCTATAATTGTGGCTAAAGTCGGGAATTCAACTTTCAAGAACTGGTACACCTCATCTGTAATTCTGTGATCAATAATGTATTCTTCCACAGCTAAATCAATTTTCCTGTGGCCAATATTAACTTCATTAAGAGAAATGGCCTCATAATTCCCTGATTGGTATAATATGTTATAGATTTTGTTAATGTAATCCATTTTATTGTATAAAACAATACCTCCCCCTTTGTCAGGTTTCATAACCCTCACTTCGTTGTTGTTTACTAGTGAATATAGACAGTTACGTTCCCCTTCAGTTAAATTGTCCTTTTTATTCAACATAGCATACTTGTCGGTTTTTTGTACTTTGTAGAGACTGTATATATCCTGACAAACCAATTTCTCATAGCTAGCTACTACCGCGTGGTTACAGGGTATACATGTACTTTTCTTCTTTAGTACGACCTGTTCTCCCCCATAATGTGTACCATCATTATTATCAAATGCATTGTTGTTAAATTCATTATTAAATTCATTATTAACTTCATGACTTTTAACTTCGTTGTTTTTGAATTGTAGGGCTAAATTCAATCTTCGACAATATAATTTAAATTCAGTGATGATATCAACTAAATTGAATCTCACAGTCGGTATAAATTTCATTCCTTTAGAAAATAAGCTGTAAAATTCATCTGATATGTCAACATTTGAGTAGTTAAAAACTTTGAACCCATTATATGAGCTCATAAACTGATTCTTTTCCACCTGTGTTGGTGCATCAATATTCACAACAGGTGCTTGACTACGAATCATGTGTGCTACAACAGGACAAACACTCGCCATAACATCATCAGATCCAGTGTTGCTTATCTCCTTTTCAAATGGCTTGGAGTGAACGTATTTTTCTGAGGGGGGAAAAATCTGCCACCCCGAAAATTTACATTTCTGTCAGTATGTCTATCGTCATACCTTTGATATCTATCACTACCACCATCCCTATTGTTTTTGGGCCATATGTATGCTCTGTTGTTACTATATAGGTCCAAATCACGGACTATTTTCCTGCTTTTTCTTTGATATATAGTAGTGGCTTTCTGCTGTGCCATAGTGAACTGTTTGTTGTACAAATCATTCCATTTAGAAAATAATTCATTAGTAATTAATTCATGGTTTAAATCATCAACCTCCTGTATTAAACGTGAAAGTTTTTCGTCATTTTTCTTAATCAACATTTTCATGTAACAATAACCAAAACTGTCAAACATGTGATTAAATTCACTCATCCCATCATGATCCAAGTCAACCCCCATAGGCATCTTAAAAAATCTAATACCCTTAGGTACTACTTTTAAAGACAAACATTTTGTAAAATATGCATTTTCAATTTTAATATTCTTAATAGACAGCAACTTCTTACCAAAAAGAAAAATCCTGTCCTTAAAGGTAATATTTTCATCCCTATAAACATTGTCTTTCATAGCATGTTGGCCATTAATATAGCCCCCATCAACATCCTGTTTTGTGAACTCATAATCATCCTTCATAAAACATTCTAATAAATCATTAGTTTCACCACCTTTAGATTTACTCTTTACATTAGTTTTACTGTAGGTATTGACACACTGCCTTTTACACTTAGGAACATTCACATTTCTAAATATATCAGGGCTCGAAATATTAATAATGTGTTCAGAAATAAGTTCGGTACCTCTTACATTGTCCAATTGTGTCTTAGTAACACCTGAGTATGTTCTGAGAGGTAAGGGGCGTTTTGGACGTGCCCCAAGTCGTTCTGCCTCCTTGTGTGTGTGAACAAAACTAAAATCAAAAGTGAAGTCAGTATTGGAATCCCTACTGTTGTTTAAATTAAAATCCTTACTTTTACTCAGTACTCTGTCCTCGTTCATACATTTAATGCCATCTACGTTGGTTACTTGTCCATTGGGGATCTCAAACTGAGAACTCGTCTCGATCAGCGGTACAGTCCCTGTGTGAGAAACAGGAAATGGTTCCCCAGCTAACGATATTTCCTGCTGCTGGTCCGTTGTAGTACTCGCCTCGACCTTCCCAATGACTGTGAAAGCTCGTCCGACCAACTCCACTCTTATGTTAAGGACAATATATTTTTATGTTGAGGACATTATGTATTACCTATGCATTACTTTTTATTCAAGATGGCAATTCATTTTGTTAGAATAGGAATTCTCTAAGAAAGGATGTGTGTTATGAATATATTTGTTTGTACATGCACCTTTAATTCTTTGATTGAAGTGGCTTTTTGGCGCCAAAATGTGTTTAAATTGAAAGAGCAGTTGCATACCTATGTTCTGAAGAAGTCTGCAAGTGTCAGATGAAAGCGCTTAACCTGGGATTTATTGTTTTTCTGTTTTTGCGTAATAAACTATTTGCTTTGTGTCCGAGCCAAGGAATTATTGTGGTTGCCTTCCACACCAGTTTTTCTCACTTCACATCAGTGATATCAACTGTAAACGAGATGGGACTACATTGTTTTGTCATTTGGTCTACCTTTGTAAGGTAATATACACAGTTATTGTCATTGAACAATTCAACAAAAAAGCTCTTACACAATGATTCACAGTCATACCATACTTGATAAAAATAAACACACCTAGATACACTGTTCAGGTGGCATGTTTGCCATGGGACTACAATGAATATATCTAGGTAGCAAATTTGTATATATATATATATATATATATATATATATATATATATATATATATATATATTTTGTTTTATTTACTTTTCACCTGAACACTTGATTTAGGAGGCATAATTCTCCTGAGTTTACATTGCTTTAACTAAATATGTGCTGTTTATTTTGGCAACAGCAATTAATGTAACATCCAGTAGATAGTAGGCAAACAGTGCAAACGTTTTCAGCTGCACACCTGAATAAATTATGTTTCACATTTATGTAAAATGGTGACTAGTTTCATTTTGATTACAGATTTATAATAGTTCATTTAGAACATGGATTTAATTTGAATTTGAACTGACAGAATCTGATTCAATTTACAGTACTGTTTATCATAATAACACTATATGCGACATTGCTTAAGTGTATGAAACTTTAATTTTTTTTTGTTTGTTTTTGCAGAAATGTGGACAGGAACTGAAAAGGAAATGGGCTGTTCTTATTGAGGGTGAACACAAAAACCAGATGAGCTACCTATCAGAGTACTCAGAAATCTAGCCAGTGTACTGCAGATCTCCAGTGGAGATCTGCAACAGATCACAGCCAGTGCAACAGTGGTTAAAAACGGATAGACAGCAAATGTAATGCACTTGTACAAGGAGAGATTATGGAAAATCTATTGGCTAAAGGTATGTTAACTTAACAAACAGAAACAACCAACACTTGTGCTGTTGCCAAAAACCAGACTCACCACACGTAATGGCCAAATTTAATTGCACTAGTAAATCCAACGTCACAATGCAAGTAGAAAAGTCACAATGCAGATAAAAGGAACTTGTAAAACACAGTATGATAAAAACATAATCCCCAGTCAAGCGCTTTCATCAATAAGACTTCATCAGAACTGTGGGTAAAGTGCAACATGAATCTTAATAAAGAACCCTCCCCCAATAAAAACATCCAATTAATTAAATAAGTAATTACCAAACTGTACCAACCCAAGGAAATTAATTAAAGGCTAACACTGAAATCCAAGTTAACATAAATTCTTTTTATGAAAAGGAACTAATCTTTCCTGGACAGTTAAAAAATTAGAAATGAGAATAAAAACTCTCCCTCTTGGTCAAACCTTTATATAGCCATGTGGCCCTATACTTCAATTTGGGCTTAACTGAAATGTTATCATTAATCTCAGGGGTAACAGTGGCATTCAAATGCAATTGCCACCTCATTTCAGCCCTATCTATTCTGTTCTTCCAATCACCCCCCCCCAGGGTCCTGGGCTACCACATCCAGTATACCAAAAAGAAAGGTATGGTCAGGATTCATTTTAATATGTCGGTATAGTACATTATTATCATCATGTTTCTTGATGCTGTACATGTGCTCGTAGATCCTTGTGAACATCCTCTCAGTTTTCCCATTATAAAAATCTTGGCAAGCCTGACAGACAGCAATATATACTACCCCCGAAGTTCCACAAGAACCCGTGGCTAGCCTTACCTCCAGTCCTATAGTGCTAACCTGTATAGTGGAAGATTTAATAATAAATTTACAGTAATCACAGGCTCCACATTTAGTGGTACCCTTAGAATTTTTCATCACTTCCTGCTCTGTGGAGTGTTCCAACAGATAAACTTTTGTTTGTCCTATAAGAAAAAAATAGGCTCATTATCAACAATCCCCATCAATTCATCATTTCCTTTAAAGAGTACCCAGTTTTTATTAATGATCTCATTAATTGTATTACTAGTTTCTCTGTAGGTTAATACCATGGAGTAAGTGAAATAATTTCTCTGTAAATGCAGATCTAAGACCTCTTTCTTCTGGGTTACACCCAACAATGGTAGATATCTTGAACCCCATTCTCCTATCACCTGATCACAAATGGGTAGAAAAAAATCCAGTGGGTATCCCCTCACTACAAATAAATTTACCAGGGTACCCATCTCAAACTTTGCTACCTCGAGGTCAGAATGCATTCTTGCTATATGGACCATCTGACTCTTTCATATGTAAGGGATGACTAATTTTAAACTCCAGGTAGTCATTCAAAAAAGTGGGCTTCCTATAGACCTGAGATTTGAAACATTTTTTAACATTGTCTTTCCAAAGAAACACATCCAGATAACTTATATTATCATTCCCAAAGTTACCTGGAAATTTAAAATGCTCACATATACTATTAACATAGTCTAGGAATACCTCATATGTTTCCCTTACCTTCCTGAGAATAAATATGTCATCCAAATATCTTAAATAAAACATCCATGAGTCCACAAATGGACTATATATGATATGTTCCTTTTCCCAATGATACATAACTAAATTGGCAAATAATGGGGCACAACTAGTGCCCATTGCCACTCCATTGGTCTCACGAAAATATTCACCCCAAAACTAAAAAAAATATTCTCCAAAACTATTTCCATCAACACCATAATAAAATTTACCATGGTGTTTCCCAAGGTGGTTTTCTCCACCAATACCTCATGGAAAAATTCTAGCCCTATTTCATGGGGAATGGAGGTGAATAAATCAACTACATCAATAGTTGAAAAACAGGTACCCTCATTATAGTAGTCTTTTTGAATCTGACTCAAAAAATCCCAGGAATCCTGTAAAGTATAATCAATAGAAGTCAAAGAATTTCTCACCATCTGATCCATAAACACACCCAAGGAATAGGTTACACTATTATGACTTGTAATAATCAGCTAGTAAAGGGGGTCATAAATATTTTTATTTGTTTTTGGGATCCCGAATAACACAGGGATGGTTGGATTATCATTGTTTAAAAATTGGTATGTTTCTTCGTTGACTACCCCCTGAAATAGGGAGTCCTCCAACACTAATTTAATTTTCCTATAAGATATGTTTATTTCATTCCTAGACACACATTCATATTTCTCTTCATTTTGTAACATACCAAAAATCATATTATTGTAATCCTCTGCATTTACTACAGCCATCCCACCCCCTTTATCCGGTTTCATAAACCTCAAGGTGGGGTTACTTCTAAGTTATTTTAATAAATTATTTTCCTTTTTGGTCAAGTTAAACTGCCTAGGTCTATAGTTGTCCAACAGTTCATGTATCTCCTGTGAACATATTTTATCAAAAGTAGCGTTGTCGCCTCACAGTAAGATGCTGTCCGGTTCGATTCTCAGCTAGAGTGTCTCCTGTGTGGAGACATGCGTGACTGGGCGTACCTTCGTTGAAGGTTGTGCGTCAGGGCTGGTAACTCGGCACATAAAACTCAACTACCAATCATTAGCGGACCAGAGTTCCGCTGTGGCGACCCCTAACCGGGAAAAGCCAAAGGACACAACAACAACAACCAATAAGGGGATGTACTGGAGAGTTGTAACAACTTTTCTTCCTTAATTAAATTATCCTTGAAAATATATTTCAGGTTCATTTTCCTTGTATAAAGTTTGAACTCAGTTAAGGTGGAACTAATGTCTTCCTTTCTAGAGGGTACGAATGTAATCCCTTTCATCAATAAAGAAAAAAGTCTTTATTAATATCAACGCCTGCATAGTTAAAATATTAAAACCTTGATAGGAAAGAAGCAAACCCCCAAATGAGTTAATAATCTCCCCATCTTCATCCCCTTGTCCATTACTGTTAGTACTTGAGTCTAATGATAGCTGTTCTTCCTCCACTGATGATGATTCCTGTACGTGTTCCCCCTGCCCCCTCCTGGAGGTCCTAAAAAAACATTATTATTGTTTCTATAGTTTTTTTTTTTTTTTGTAACCTCTCTGGCTTTCTTAATGGTGGATACTCCTGCTCATAATTGTTCTCCTTAACATTTTCCTTTTGAGGGGAACCTGTCTTAAATTAGAATTTTCCATCCTTTGATCATTAACATTCTCATTTACTACCTCAGTGTAAGCCTTTGGTAAGGGGTAAGCTATCTTATTATGATATTCATACTCATCCCTAACCAATTTTCTTTTCTTTCTTTCTTTCAATATTATTTTCAACATCCTGTTCCACTTTATCAAACACATTGTTATAGTTGAAAGTAAACATATTAAAATGCACATCATTTAGAATGTCATTATTCTTTTTGTCAATTAGAGATGACATCTCCCCCAACTCCCTTCTTTGCCGTCCGTCCATTGTCTCAGAACCATGAACTAAAGGGTTCTGTAGTTTTTGAACTGCTTCCTGCAGTTGGGACACCTTTTTGGTTAATGTTAAAATCAACTTTAAAATGTTTCAGCCCCACTCCCTTGCTGACTGCTGACTGCAAGGAAAGGGAACAGAGTCGAACTCCTCCTCAAATATGGATGGCAACCCGATTTCCTCCATCTCCGTTGTTGCTAAAATTTGAAATGAACGGTCTCCATGTGTAGAGTCTTAGAATGGCTACCAGCTACACCAGTAAATATCACCAATAAAACAAGATTCTGTTGTTGGAGTGTAAAAACAACACTCAGAAACAACCAACACTCCTGCTGTTGCCAAAAAACAGACTCACCAGATGTAATGTCCAAATATAATTGCACTACTAAATCCAAACTCACAATGCAAGTAGAAAAGTCACAATGCAGATAAAAGGAACTTGTAAAACACAGTGTGGTAAAAATACAATCCCCAATCAAGCGCTTTTGTCATTTGGTCTACCTTTGTAAGGTAATATATGCAGTTACTGGCATTGAACAATTCAACAAAAAAGCTCTTACAAAATGATTCACAGTCATACCATACTTCATAAAAAGAAACACACCAGGATACACTGTTCAGGTGGCATGTTTGCCCTGGGACTACAGTGAATATATATAGATTTTCTTTTATTTCCTTTTCACCTGAACACTTAATTTAGGAGGCATGATTCTCCTGAGTTTACATTGCTTTAACTAAATATGTGCTGCTTATTTTCGCAACAGCAATTAATGTAACATCCAGTAGATAGTAGGCATACAATGCAAACGTTTTCAGCTGCACACCTGAATAAATTATGTTTCACATTTATGTAAAATGGTGACTAGTTTCATTTTGATTACAGATTTATAATAGTTCATTTAGAACATGGATTTAATTTGCATATGACCTGACAGAATCTGATTCAATTTACAGTACTGCTTATCATAACAACACTATATGCGACATTGCTTAAGTGTGTGAAACTTTATTTTTTTTTTTTGTTTGTTTTTGCAGAAATGTGGACAGACACCAGGACAGGAACTGAAAAAGGAATGGGCTGTTCTTATTGAGGGTGAACACAAAGTCCAGATGAGCTACCTGTCAGAGTACTCAGAAATCTAGCCGGTGTACTGACAGATCTCCATGGAGATCTTCAACCGATCACAGCCAGTGCAACAGTGGCTAAAAACGGATAGACAGCAAATGTAATGCACTTGTACAAGGAGAGATTATGGAAAATCTAGTGGCTAAAGGTATGTTAACAGCAGTAGCAGGGAGAGTCATGGAAAGAATTCTGAGGGGAAGGTTGATAGCAGTTTTAGAGGACAACAATCTACTGGACAGCAACCCACACTTGTTCATTGCCAGAAGGAGCTGTTAGTCGAACTGACCTAGTTTTATGATTTCAATACTGGAAAAACCTGACAGGGATACATTAACAGACAATGACTGACTACCTAGACTTCAGCAGGGTCTTTTGCTCAGTCCTATACGTTACCAAAAGTAGAAGATTTGCTGCTAGGATCAAGATGAGCAAAATGGATTAAGGAATGATTGAATGACAGAACACAGAGGGTTTTTGGTGTGAAGGATATTATCAGGAATTAGAAAAGTGACTGTTGGAGTACAGAAGGGGTCTGTTCTGGGGCCAGTACTCTTCAGTGTGCTTATCTTTGTCATATCTGAGGGAAAAAAGAACAGGATCTACCTCTTCACAGATGGCACAAAGATAGATGCAATAGTGGGGGATGAAAGAAGATTCAAGGGAAAGATCTAAAAAGTTTAAACAAGTTAACAAGAAAGCAGTCAGTTGAGGTTTGATGCAAACAAATGCAGAATAGTACACCTGGGTCACAACAATTCTGCTATGAAAGCAACAGCTAGGTTGAATGCATCTGATAACAGAGCAGGAAAATGATGGGATGGTGCTGATCACACCTGGATTGGAAAGCAAGAAGCAGAGTAATAGGCAGGACCAGCAGCAGACACAACACTGCAGAGCATTCTCAGGAGAAACAGACTCCAGAAGCAAAGAGGTAATGATTCTACCAGTACAGAGTCCTGGTCAGGCCACACACTGAGTACTTTATATGGTTCTGTAGGCCATACAAGGAAAGGAATATCAGGCTGCTGGAAAGAATGCACAGCAAACCCAGAAGAATGATGTAGGAGATGGACTGGGAGGTTTATGCTGGAGTCCAAAAGACAGGAAGGTCTTCTCACTTGAGATTAATAGAAACAGTTGAAACATGATTTTAGTGCACGAGATTATGTCAGAGAGATGTGAAGGGATCATCTTGAGCTGAGGATTAAGCAGGGAATACAAGCAGCAGGTTACATGGGCTAATTACTACCAGGATAATAAAACATAATTCTTCACAGAGAGGGTTGAAGACCCATGTAAATGACTACAGGAATGTGTGGTGGACAGAACATCCCCAGAGGAATTCAAGGAGACATGGGACAGGTACAGAAAGTTTAAGGGAGAAAGTAGTGGTGGACAGAAGTTAGAATGCTAAATTTACTTTAAGTACTATATTTAGTTCTGTGGTAAGGTACACTATACATTACCGAGCTGCTGTCACTGATGTTTTTTGTCCAAATTCTTGTCTGGGAGTGATTCGTAAACATCTTTCACTACCTACACATGACAGTGACCTATGTAGGAAGGTATATTATACTTTACTAAGCTGCCTGTTTCTGCTGGTTTGTCTGGGATTGATCCATAAAAATCTTTCACTTCACAGACGTAACAGTAAAACAAGGATCTGTTTCTGTGTGAGCTCTCATTTGCAGGAACTGTGCAGCATAACTGGAAGTGGGTAGAACAAGTTTACTTGTGACAACAGGTTTGCCTGCATCATGGAGGACTCCAGGGATTGTCAGGTTTTTCCTACAATGAGAAAGAGTTTTTGTTTTTTTGTTGTTTTTTATTTTTTACTTTAAAGACACTAATATGTCAGTTCTCTCAGCTCAGCAACATATCTGTAGATGCCGAAGATTTCTATGCTGCCCGGAGCAGCAGCATCAGATAGTATGAAGCTGAATTACTACTGGTTTTCCCATTGGCATCATCAAGTACTCAAACAATATTTATGAGTGACATACATTCAAGGAGTGAAGTGATTTGCATATTTACTCCATGCATTGAATACAGTACCTCTGCAATAAGGAACATCCAGTCCCATTTTGCTGCAACTTTAAGAATCAGTCAGTATTTGGTATGCTATTCATTGGCACCAAACCTGCTCCATGGTGCAACATGCTTATAAAAGTGGCCCTACTTCTCATGTTGGTAGAGATTTAAAGCTTTATAATGTCATTGTTTGCTTGGAGTGCTGTATACTTGTGATAGCATGCACAGAATGCAATGCGATACATGCAGCATTTAAAGTAACTTCCACCCCCACCCATCCCCCAAAACCCTAATCACTTACAGCTCTGATACTGTGCAGGCACACTGGCTTCCATGATGTGCTCCTTGTTTTTAGCTCATTTTAGACTGAATCAGTTCCTAACCACTTACAACATTGGCAGCATGTGGTAATAACAAGACTACAATGCCGTCCACCTTCTGTATTAAAAAAGAAAACATTCTGAGCAATCACAAGAATGTTTAGTTATACGGAATATGTTCATGGACATTGTTTTCCTCTTTTTGGAGGCAAATACCACAAGATTCGATAACTCTGACTGTCAGTCTTGGAAAACATTAAATATATTGAATTTATTTTAGGCCTCAATGCTCATTCACTATGACTGAAATTCACAGATGAGATTCAGAAGTTTGCTTCATGGGGCTGCTCACATTGTTTTTGAATCCCTGCACTATTCACATGGATCCGACCTGCTACCTAGTGGTGCACTGTGTGCTATTAATTAATGCCATTCATCTGTGCATCCTAAACAGTAATTTAATTCTTCCCATTTTACTATTGTAAAAGTGCCTGTTTATTTTCTGTAAGAAGAATCTATTTGCTTTTGCTTATATAAAGATGCAATAAAAAATTACAAAGAATCATAGCAATGAAATTATATATATAAAAATAACTAATATAATCCATGGTATTTTTCAGTTAAAGATTGAAATTTATGTTTTAAGAAACATTGGTCAGTATCATTATACAGTTCCATCATGTAGCCTACCAAATGTATTTCATCTGTGACACCATGCCCTGAACTTGGCACTCAGTGTGTCTTGAAAATGAACCGAGCAGCTGGGCTGTGCAGTGTACCACTCTATTTGTAACTGAGTACACTGAGCTCAACCTGACAAATGTACTATTCTCTTACAGAATTACAAGTATGATGATTTTTTCAACTCATTTCCTGCACTAAGGCTGATCAGAATGGATGAGATCTCTGAATCATACACCCAATCTGCAACTTACGAAAACAGAGATGGCTGACTTCAATGTTATTCACAGTTTCTTCAATGTAAGGACTGCAGCTGAAGACAAATTTCTGGTGATTTGAGTACCACTGAATCCTACAGTGCAGGCTTTTTCATTAAATTGTCCTCCTGTATAACACAGATAAAGCTGCAGTTCTTAACAGATATATATTTTAGTCATGATTACTGAGAACATTGGTATGTTCTTGTTTACTACAACTATTTACTTGAAAAAATCCATTGGGCTACTTTATTTGAAAACAACAGTAATATATACTTTATTTGAAAACAACAGGAATATTTTTTTCTGGCTGCAAAGTCCTGTAAAATATGAAAATAAATATTGCTAAAATTCCCATTACATTTAGTTTCTACACTGATTACGCCAGATATTAGAAATGTAAGTTAATACATGCATAAATAAATATACTCTTTCTTGAAACACATTTAAGAATGTCTTCAGCAATGCATAGTTCATAGAGAAATTAACTGTGAGCGAAATTAGAACTTACTTTTTGGTTGCTTTATTACACAGTTAATTATACCAGCTTATTATGCTTATTTAAGGTGTTTGTATTTACTGCAGTCTACCCTTTTATGATTTATACGCAGACTTTTAGTTTAAAATTCCGGCTTTTGTTTTCCAGATTGCTCAAGTAATTGGCATAATTAAGCCAATTAACTGAGTGCTGTTTGCTGAAACACAATTTAATAAATAACAGTCACTGACAGCACTCTTTGCAGAAATTATAATTATTCCTCCAGGATCAACAGTATAACTAACAGGTGTGATGGAGTCATTCATGTAGAGAGAGGACATGTTGAAAAAGAGACACTGCCTCACACATCTGTGGCTCAGCTATTTCATGCAATAAGATTTCAGCAAACATCTTTTGGTGAACTTTAGTTCAGCAAACTTCTGTTTACTGAATGCAAAAGGGCTAGTTTTCATATTAATTCCTATACCTTGGCAAGAGCACTGCTGGGTCCACTAATGCAGATATCCTGCTCCTAACGATGCGCAGTACATTAGGATCGAAGCAGTGATCTGAGCAGTGGAGAGACTGCACACAGAGAGTAAAAGAAGACTGCAGCCATGCCAGCTCTACTATTTAACTTTGTGAGGAAGGAGGTTTACATGTTGTGGACCCGCCTACTAGTAGAAAGCTGGTGACAATGCCGCCACAGAGATGCACAGATTGCATGCATTGAAGCAGTCAAAGGATAACCAGGAGGCACAGGTGAAAGAACATAAATGTTCCCTGCTGGAAGTTACTGCAGAATGAAGCAGTGGCAAAGGGTTAGACAGAAGAATAAAACCTGCCTCTAGGGTTTACATCCTCTACCAATGGCCTCCACAGCTGGACACCACTCCTGGGCTAATATGTGCCTCAGCACCAATTACATTTACAATTAAGTTAGGTGAGTGGTACTCAGCCTCTGGGATTGGTACAGAATGAGTGAAATTAGGCAAAAACATCCTTCAGTTGTCTAACTAGGGTATCTCCCTTTTTAATTTCTCCAAATCTTTTGGGTTTCTAATGCTATGATGGGAATGGACCCCATTCCTAAGTCAAAGTACGATTAAAGTTTATGAAATTAGTATTGTTTCACTCTTTGATGTCAACCAAAAGTGTTCTTCGCAGCACCCGCAATGTGCCCTGTAATGACTCCTTCTGCAATTCGTACGGAGTTGCATGTATTGGTGGCATATCTAAGTATGGTTGTAGACTCTTTTTTTATGAGACTCGTTGCTCCTACTACTATTGTAACTATCTCAGTATCTTTCTTCTACATTGTTCTAGTTTCTGCTTGCAAATCCTGATATTTTATGATTTTGAGTCTCTCTGTATGCAAGACACTGTAGTCACTAGGTGTGGCGATTTCAATGATCAATACTACTTTTGTCTTCTTTTCTTGGACCACTATATCCATTTTTCTAGCATCTATCTTTTGAACTGTTGGAATGGATGATCCCATGTGATGTAGACCTCATCATTTTCTATGATGCTTTGTGGCTCATGTTTCTAGTGTTTTTCAGCCACTTCAATACCACAATGTTTACACAATCCCCACTGCAACAGTCTAGCCATATTATTCTGCCTTTTGGTATGCAGTCCTTCTGCCATTAGTATGTCACAACCAGCAACTAGGTGTGCAACTATTTCTAATTCTGTTTTACAAAACCTACATTTGTCTGTTTCTCCCACATGTTCAATGGACTTTGTAAACCAACATGTGTGTAGCCCACTCTCTTGTGCCGCCAATAATAACCTTTCATCTCTTAGTTTGAATTTGCCTCTCCTTAACCATTCCTGCATTCGTTCCTGATCAACATGAGGTTCTTCCAGAAGTTTCCTACACTTGCAACTATATTTATGCATTTTCCACACAGCTTGCCTTCTCATCTGGTCTATCACCTTACATTCTTTCTTTTGTTTTTTTGGCACATTCAGTTGCTGCCTGATATTTATCTACTTCTGGTTTGATTTCCATTCCTGCTTGATGCAGATATGCTTCTGCTAGATTAAGCAGAGAAGTCATCTTAGATTTATTCTCATGTTTCAAAAGTTTCACTTCATTTGAGTTTTGTGAGGTCAGCAGATATGTGTGGAGTCCCACAATTGCAGATCTATACATGTAATCAATTTCAAGGAGGGCAATCCCTCCTTCAAAATGGGGAATATATAATCTTGGTATGCACTGATTTTTATAAATCATTTAGTGAGCATGAAGTATCCTTGTTTTTCTATATAATCTATCCAACACATTTTGGGGCCAGTCAGTCACTCCAAAACTGTAAGTTAGGACAGGAAGAGCAAATTGGTTTATAGCTTGGATTTTATTCCTAGATGTCAGTGCTGTTTTCAGGATTAATTTAAGTCTTCTGAAATATTCCTTACTAAGTTTTATTTGCAGTTGTTCGTATTTTATTGTTGATCCTTCATCAGTTCCCAAATATTTATACACTCCTCCTTGCTCAAGTTCTTTTATATCAAATCCTTTTCCCAAACTGATGTTTTCTTGGTACTGCAGTTTTCCTGCTTTAAAGGTTGCTTTTGCATATTTATCAAGACCAAATGACATTCTTATATCATCTGAAAAAGTTTTGACAACTTGCAGTTGTGTTTTCAGTTCCTCATCTAATGAGTTATACAGTTTTAAATCATCAACAAAGAGAAGATGAGAAGTCTTTACACTGTGTTGCTTTCTAGGAGCCAAATTATAGCCATAGCCAAAGCTATTAAGTAGACAGCTTGATGTGTCAAGGGCAAGACAGAACAGCAGCAGTGACAAAGAGCCACCTCTTTGAATTTTTATCCCTGGAATAATAATTTGTCCTTTATCATGGCTTAATCGCAAAGTGGTCTGCCAATGTTTCATGGTCACTGTGTAGTCAATCAGTGTAGGATGTATCTTATACATTTTTAAGCACTGTTTTGCTCATGAATGTGGAATACTATCAAATGCTTTTTAGTAGCCAATCCATGACATACTTAGATTCTTCCCCTTTTAACAGTTCTCCACTATGACTTTATTTAACAACAAATTATCTTTTGTTCCATACGACTTTCTTTTACTGCCCTTTTGTTCTACTGCCATAATTGAGTTTTCTTCTAAATGACTATAAACTCTGTTCGCATCAATTCCCATCTATAGTTTATATGTCGCTGGAAGGCAAGTTATTGGTCTATAATTTTTAGGGTAGCTTGCAGGTTCACTCTTAAGTGGGACCATTGTTTTTCCTGTTATTAGCCAGGTTGGTGTCTGTTTGGGGTGTGCATATAAATAGTTAATACTCATGGCAAAATCTAAGTGCAAAGATGTTAAAAATTTTAGCCAAAGTTAGGTACTGCATTTGGGCCTGTGGTTTTCCAATTAGAGGCTTTTCTTAACTTTATTTCAATCGCTTTGGCTGTTACTTTATTCCATTTTATATTCTGTACCTTTAAACTTCTTATTCTTTCTTTAACTTCTTCTATCTATTTAGCATCTTTGCTATGTTCCACAGGATCTTCATAGATATTTCTCCAAAATGTATCTATTTCTTCTTTTTTGGCGGTCTTTCAATTCCTTTTATCTTGTTTCCCAATTCTCTATAAAACTTTTTTGAGGCATAAATAAATTACTTATTCTGTACTTTTCTTTTATATTTATCTTTGCATCTTCTAAATGTTTCCGCCTGTGCTGAAATTTTTAGTTTATTTGAGATAGTGTATGTTAGATACTGGTCTGTTGTAATACTGCACATTGTTTTTATCACATCTATCTTTCTAAGTATTTTTGTTAATCTGTTCCCACTTCTATAGTCTTCTAACAGTGACACTTAGGTTCATAAGTTCATAGGTAGGTACTAGGCTATCTGCCCAAAGGCATTTATAAACTTAGCCAGAATGTGTTGGCCTTTGCCACCCCCTTAGATTAGTTCCCTGTGCCTCTGTCCAGCAGAGCGATTGAAGTGATCCCCAGTGTAAACTTTCTGTTTCCCATCCACTCGTCAAGGTTTCTCTTGAAGAGTGTTAGCGATGAGCTCTGTCAAATGTACATTGGAATCTCGTTACAAAGCATGGGAAGTCTCTGGGACAGGAATCTATCCCTCCAGCACGTCCTATTTATTGTTGTGGTGAGGTTTAGATCCATAGAGCGTGTGGCTTGAGGAGATATGTTTTTTTTTGGGTTGTGCATGTCCATCAATTCTGGGTTGGACATGGGCTTGTATGTCAGGCAGCGATCATCTCTGAATAGGCAGTATGCAACTGAGTACAGCTGGAGTTTCTTCAGTCGAGTTGCATTGGGCATCTGTTTGAGGCCAGTGATCTTCTTCATGAGGTACTTCTGTGGTCTTTCCAGCTGTTGCAGGTGTCTTGTAAGGTACATCCCAAATGGGGTGTTGTACTCTATGATGGATCTGGTAAGTGATGAGTAGAGGGGCACAATGACCTCTTTCGATCTGGATGCAAACACTTTTGTGATTAGGTGGGCCACATACAAGGATTTTCTAACCACTTTGGCAATGTGGTTGTCAAAGGAGAGATTATTATCTACTTGGGTCCCCAGATTCCTTATTATGTCTTCCATATTTAGGGGACTACCACCTATGTGGTAGTATGTGGGTACTTTGTTTTTTTCCAAAGAGGATATCTATGCACTTTTTGGCATTTAGCTTGAGGCCATGGTTTTGACACCAAGCATCTGTCTCAGTGAGACCCTTTTGGAGGATCTGTGTCAGCTGGAGAGTCAATTACAGCCTCCAGTTTGCAGTCGTCTGCGAACTTGGTCAGCCATAGTCCTCCTGTGCTTGCCTGTACCTCTGAGAAGTATATGCCGAACAGGAGGGGTCCTAGGACTGAGCTCTGAGGAACACCACTTGTATCTGGTTTAGAGTCAGACCTAGCTCCCGCAACTCTTACCATGTAGGTTCTGTCCATGAGCCAGTTGGCAACCCATCTCATAACATAGGGTTTATGTTCAGGCTGGTGAGCTTGTCTATAATACCAGAATGGGGAATGGTGTTGAAGCCCTTTGCGAGGTCCAGGAAGGCTGTGTGGACCACCTTTCCCTCATCTATAGCCTTGGTAACTGTCTCAAAGAAGTCCACCAGGTTTAGGAGGTGTGATTTGCCCTTAACAAAGCTGAACTGGGTACAGTCCAGTGATTGGAGGTTCCCAATGTCTCTGTTATTGAGATCCATGATGATGCGCTCCACAGTCTTGCAGACCATACTAGTCAGGCTTATAGGGCAATAGTTCCCGGGGTCTAGTGTGGCTCTACCTTTGTGGAGCGGAATAACTGTTGCTATGCACCACTCTATGGGCATGTAGCCTTTGGAGATGCTGAGTTTGAACAGTGTGTTTAGGTGAGAAGTTAGTTCATCTCTGAGCTCGTGTAGGATACAGCCTGGGACACCATCCGGTCCCACTTATGCTTATTTTTTGGCTTTGGAGAGGGCTATTTTAACCTGAGTGTCTGTGATTTCAGGGGTGCTACATTCCTCTAGTATGGTTATGGGCCCTTTTGGGGGTGAGAGGGGGGTGAAGTTTGCACTGAACCTGTCTACCAAGATGTTGGCGATATCGGCTGGTTCAGTGTATTTTGTGCCATTCTGCACTAACTCCGAACAGATCTGAGAATTGCCACTTAGATTCTTGACATAGCTAAAGAAAGACTTGCGGTTATCTTTGGAGTCCTTGGCAATTTTTCTTTCAAAGCTAGCCTTGGAGGATTTTACGAGGGATCATAGTTTCTTGCCGATACTGATCAGGGATGTCTTCCCTTCTTGGGATTTTACTCTTTTCTGTACTAGTTTTCTTCCTTCTATTGTATAGCTTGTTTATGGCAGGGGTCCACCAGACTGGTTTCCTTTTCTTGGAGGAGTGAGTCTTGGTTTTGCTTGGAATAGCACAATCCATGCATTCTTGTAGGTGCCCGTAGAGTGCATTAATAAAGGATTTTGCAGCTTGGGCAGCATTATCCTTTAGCATGGGGGCTTTGAAACTTTCCACCTCGATCTTAAGTAATGTTAAGTTTGCTTTTGAAAAATTTTTCATGGTTGTTTCCTTGACCGGGGGTGGGGGTGGGATGTGGATATCCAGAGTGATTAGTTTATGGTCAGATCTAACCAGTGGAACACTGGTCGCCCGTGTTGGTGATGACCAGGTCCAATATGTTGTCACCTCTGGTGGGGGTGTTGACCAGTTGATCCAGGGCATTTGAGTTTATAAATTCCAGGAAATGTTGGGCAAGGGAGTTAGTACTTGAGTAGTTCTCCCAGTTAACGTTTGGGTAATTGAAATCACCCAATATCAGGGTGTTTGGTAGGACCTTTATGTTTCCCAGTGTTTCCAGCAATGCGGAATGGCGGTCCTGGGACATGGTTTGTTGATCTGTAGCAAGCTACAATTTGAATTGCAGTTTTGTCTGTTGTTAGTTGCACATGGATGATCTCTGAAGCATTGTGCTGTGCCACTAACCTGGAGGTGTGGGTATCCTTGATGAATATGGATATGCCCCCGCATTTTGTACTTCGGTCCGGGTTTTGTGGCCGAAATTTATGGTATGAGTTGTAGCCTAGTAGTGCTGGGGTGCTCTCTGGAGCCTTAAACCAGGCTTCTGTTACTGCACATATATCGATTTTCTCCATACTGAGGAGTGCCTCGAGTGCATGCATTTTGAGGTTTAGACTTCTGGCACTGAGTAGCATTACCCTCAGTTTTTTGTTATTTGTGCTATTTATGGTGGTGGGTTTGTCTTTTGAGCCTTGCCTAAAAAAGGCACTATGGGGGTGGCAAGAGCCTTAGCCAGTATTCAAAAGCCTAAGGGTTATAGATGCAAGCCATCTCTAGTGAAGCAGGGTGGCTTGTTGAGCATGTCATCCCAGGTGGACAGACACTGGATCCCCTTTGAATGACACCAGAAGCTTAGCCAATTGTTGAAATTGATCATTTTTTCTTTACACTGTGGTATCATTCTTGGTGAGGGCAGGATGCTACTCAGGGTCAGGGTTATACCGGCCTGGGCTACATGATCAGAGAGCTGTTCCATGTCTCTTTTCATGTAGTCCAGGGAGGTACAGCTTAGGTCATTCACACCAACATGGACATTGACAGAGTCATATTTGTACTTGTTCTGGATTGACCTGAGTGCTTGTGTTATGTGGCGTATCCTGGCACCTGACAGGCAGCTAACCTTCTCCTTGTTCAGCCTTGTGAGTGGGACGTCAGTGTGCCTAACTGTAGAGTCACCTATTACTAGTGTGTTGGGTATGTTATTTTGCCTTAAGGGCTGTGATTGCGTGGCACACTGGTTTTGTGAAATATGTGTTTCATGGTTTGTGTTGGGGGGTGGAGGTTGCTTGGATGTCTGCTTTGGAGGTCTCTGTTACTTTTGCAGATTTTTATTTAGAGCCTCCGAGTATGTTTTCATGTTTTTTGCTGGTGCTGGTTTCTCAGGTCTATGTGACACTGGTGGTGTGATGCAAGTAATTCCCTCCTCCTCTTGACTGTCTGATCCAGTCTTGGGTTAAGAGAGCTTACCCTCCTGTTTGGTTGTATAATTGCATCTCTCGCATGTATTAGTGTTTGGTGGTAGGAGGGGAGGGTTGTCTGTGTACATGAGGCAGTTGTAACATTGCCTCAAAATGCCCAGATTCACCAGTTGGACTGGAGAGTACACCTGAAACTGCCCTTCTTGTCTTAACTGCTTTATAATTTTCTCTATTCGATATTTTCATAATGGTATTCGATTTCTCCCCTTCCTTTCCCTCACTACCCTGTCTTCTTATGGTAGAACTTTATCAGTTATTAATTTAGCTGCACAGTAATATATCTATTTACTTATGTTATATTGCATGGATCTCTATGAACAGTCCTAATTACTGTGTTCATTTGTTTTATCAGACTTCTGACTTTTTGGGTTTTATTAACCTTCTGCAGTCTATTTCTTTCATTTATCTTGACACACCTCTGTCTATTAAATCAAGCAACTCTTCTCTTAGCTCATTTTCTACCAAACTGAGGGCATATCCCTTGGTTTCCATTTCCTGCATGCATTCTGTAGAAGGTTCTATAGCATCTTCCTGTGGCACATTCTCTTCAGTTTCATCCTGTGACATCTGTTGCTCTGTCATATGGGAACTCACTGGCCTATCACTCCTCAACATTGACTGCATCACAGTTTCCACAGTTTCCTGTTCCTTCCCTTGCTGTCTAGCTTCAAGTGAACATTTATACTGGTTTCCTGTGGAAAGCTCCAAAATATCTTCATATGGTGCCTGGCCAATTGCTTCCTGTTTCACTGGATTCCCCTTAATTTGGATATCCATTGCTCTATCTTGTTGTGGTGTTTTCCAAATTAGATTTTCTACACTGAATCCTTCACTTTGCAGGTACTCCATAACCTAAATTTCTATTTCTTTAACCTCCTTTTCTACTTTTCCTGTTTGTCCTTTTATTTTTTTATATTGTAAAGTTTTCCATGTCCAGATTCCTTTGCCTGTACTTCTCTTCAAATATCTTTGGTGCTGCTCTTTTTATATTGGTTAGCTTTTCTTTCTCCTTTGCACAAATATTACACCATATTAAATCTATTGTTCTTTTCCATGTCCATATTTCTTCTTCAGATGTTTCTTGATCTTTTTGCTTCTCCTTACTTTGGGGACTCACTCGCTGTAATGTAACCTGTGCTAGAACTTCTACACCATATCCTTCACTTCGCAGGCACTCCATAACTTCAACCTCTATTTTCTCAACTTCCACTTTACTAATCTTCTTTTCTACGTTCCATCTTTGTGATATTATTTTTTTTTTTATAGTGAAACTTTCCATATCCAGATGCCTTTGCCTCTATTTCTCTTTGAACATCTTTGGGGCTGCCTTCTTTATATTGAGTAATTTGGCTTTCTCCTTTGCATAAATATTGCATCATATCAAACCTCTCTTTCTTTTCCATGTCCATATTTCTTTTTTATACTTTTCAAATATCTCTTGGTTTTGTTTATATTTTTGCACTTCCTCAGATACCTCTTTTTCCAAAAGATCAAAGTTTCTTGATCTGTATAGTGTTTTTCACAAATCTGTTGTAATAATGAATGCAAATGTTCACTTGAAGCTTCTGACTGTTTTTCTTGTGGAAGTATTTTTCTTTCCTCTAATTTCTCTATTAATCGTTTTGTATATCTTGTGTTTGGAAATTCTGGGCTTTTTGCATAATAGTAACAATACATAATTTCTTTCTTATCCTCAATAGTCCACTCTATCATCTTTATGGCTCTTCTTTGACCTATCAGTTTTTGTGATTTTTCTGGACTGCTACTTCCTTCTACAACAGGGGGCCCATCCTCCCCTTGGGTCTGACCTGGTCCCATTGTAGGAATGTTTCCGTATTTTGAGGATACTACACTGTCATTTTTTCCAGTCCTGGCACGAGTGCGCCTACCAGGACTGGGCACTTTTTTATCCTGGGTCTTGTGCACCCAGCTCTCTCTTTTAATTTTTGATCTACTTCTGTCTATGACATATGCTATATAAATAAAGTCTATATATCAGCGTCGTCTTGGTTAGATTTTGTAGAAAACAGCGTCCACCTCGTGAAGGTACTCACCATGACTTGAGGATGAATTCAATTTCAGCACAACTATTCTTCGCTTGCTGACTTTTCAGCTCTACATCTGGACCCCCTTGTACAACGTGAGCTGAATCCATTTATCACAGAAAAAAAGATAACCCAAAAATTTCTTCTAACTAAACTTGATACAAAGAAATGCAGTGCTATAAATTGCAATGCACTTCACTAGGGGTACTGCTGCAGAGTAAGACCCCCAGCCCTCTTCCAGGAAGGGGTGATCTTTCAACTTTATCTCAAATCTCTTTGTCAGCCTTCAGACACCAGGGCAACTAACTTATTCCCCAAATTTTAGATCTGGTTAAACAAAGTACTCAGACAGACTTCATCAAACTGTGATTCACTAAACAACATTAGACCAACACTTAGTTCTAGTGTGTCTCCTACTAGTATTTGCAACTAACCAGACACTTGTGTAGTCAGAATTCAAGCAGGCGGCCCATGTATTAAAGACCTGGCAAGTTTTTCATTAAGTGTTCTGTTACAAAAAAGCCTACATATGGTTGCACCTCTGTCTTTCATTAAAATAGCATATGTATGTAGTGGTTTATACAATGCTGAAACAGGTGAAGGCGAATTACAAGTTTACTAATCTTCTGATGCCAGAAGCTAAGGAAGTTATTACAGTGAATGTGTTAATACATTGATTATAATGTGATATAATTATTGGCACTATTCTCCTCATACAATAGCCTTACACCTCAAAGTTTACTGAACAAAATATGTAAATTCACTACACTATCACACAACATAAAGCATCACTTTCTATCACGAAAAGTGCCAAATGACCTCCAATGACTTTCAGAGCCATACTATCATTGAATGCATCAATGTTTAAGTTAACACAACTTGAGCATTCCCCAGAACTGATAAATATGTTACAAATATAAATCTACTCATCACGTTCCTTTGACATCTAGTGAACAAGAATCTGGAAACTTAAAAATACCCACCTTCAATCAATAAAGAGAGAGAGAGAGAGAGAGAGAGAGAGATTTTAGTAAGGTAACTCCAGGGATCTCAATTAAATATTGAAAATATTTTCTTATCTTTAATTATCCTTTTTACTGTCATCTCTAGACAGTGGCTACCCAGTCTGCTAAAGTCAGTAATGCAATGTCTAGCAGACATCAATGACTAAAGAACCCAACATGTGCAGCTACCAAACCCAGATCCTAGAACTGCTAAATATGGTACTTAAAACATTTAAATGGAAAATGTAAATTCACCATGGGGGTTCCACCTGTGTCCCTCTTGGATAGGGGAAATAGATGCTGACTGTGGAAATAAAGCTAGAACTTGGCTAGGCCTGTAAGGGCCCTAGGGCCATTATCCTAGTAACTTCCTATGATCCTATGAACAGGGATATGGTACATAGGATGAGGAATGTCTGGTGAATCAAGTGAACAAACACATTGGGTTGAGTTCTATCAACTATTGTAACAGGTACGATTCTCTTTACAGAAATCAGACTGATCCCTTTTCTTCATGATAGTGGACTCTCAGACTTAGTATATGTACTGTAAGTAGAAGGGGTGGGGGGATCTGTGAGTTTAAGGGGGCATGCCCCTGGAAAAATGTTTATTATTGGGAATTTCAGGCTGTTAATGATTTGACTAACAAGCTGAGACGTGCTATCTTGACTAAGCTTGTCAGCAGATCTGTCCTGTCAACAACTTAAACTTTACCTGAATGTTATTGACAGCCTGGTTGTCAACAAAGTTAATCAGAACCAAACATACCAGCTGTGAACAACAAAATACTCAACAAAAAAGAAACAAATTGAGAGAATTAATATTGCACAGACAGAAATAGTCCACTATGAGGAGTACATAACATAGTTGCGCTATATAATTACCTTAATTTCTATCTCTGCAGTTTTAGTATATGCACTGAATTAATCAGGTCACCTCACTTAGCTTTCCCTGCATGAATGCTATGGAAAAACTCCCTCTAGCCTTAGACTAACAATCCATTTTGGAATTTCCATTGAAAGTGTGTGTGGAAAAGCAGACTGCCTAACAAATCTTGTCAGCTGACATTCTCATAAAGAGCTTGTCTGAATATGCTACTCTTACAAGCTGAGTGCGCTCTTATTGAATCTCTTGACAACCTTTTAGCCAAATCATAATAAAATCCATTGAGATGCACAACCAATTAGAAACAGTCTTCTGTTTAACCACAGGTACTCATAATTTACTGAGGCTAATGAGGAAACAGCAGATCTGGCTACTTAGTATCTTTGGTTCTTGGAGTGTTCATAAGTCTCTGAAGTACAGCAAAATATCCCCTGCATTTTGAAGTTGAGGATAAAAGGGTGGTAACCTTATCATCTGAGTAAGGTTTATATCAGACATCAATTTAGGTCTAAAGGGAAAACTACTAGTTCAGAATATCATAACCTGATGATGAAACAAATTCTGGGAGAACATATCAAAGCTTGCAACTAAAACAGTCCCCTGGCCAAAGGAAGTGCAAACAAGATGGCAGCCTTCCAAGTAAGGAACTTCAACAGGACTGAGAAAGCTACCTCCAAAGCAAACTTATATTCAACAGCTTCAAAACAATCTTCAAGTCCTATATAGAGAGTAGATCCTTTCTATTTTGGCATTTTAGATGTAATACATCCTTTAAAAAGAGTTTAAGCATATTTTTGAGCCAGAAAACGCTCGCAAGGGAAACATGCTGAGAAGACAGAAAAGTGAGTTTCAAATGAGGAATAAAACACATAACACAGTCCCACTTAAAAATGACTTTTCACAATAAACTAAAAATCTCTTCCATTCATAAAAATAGGACTTCCTGGTTGGTAACTTTTCTATTCTCTCAGATGATAGCTACCACCTTTGATGACAGCAATTCAATGCCCGTGAATAGGATATGAATAGTTAATCTATTAAATGGGAACTAAAGAAAATGATGATAGATTCTGCCTTGCTTATGTAAGAAGATATATCTAAAAATAAAACATGGTGACCAGATTGCTTAAATGGGAAAATCTTGGCTACATTAGACAGATAGTTCTCCAAAATCAGCTTAACTCTTCTGTTTTCTTGCCTTTTAAAGAACTTTCTAAATGAGGGGTATGAGAGAAAATGAATACAGCATGCTCCCTGTACAAAACCACTTTAGGCTTTCACACATTTTTTTAACCCTGATCCCTACAATAGGATGTAGACAAGTCACTTTCCAAAACCAGCAGTCACACATCATAACAGCAAATATTTCTGGGCTTGTTTGTCAATCAGTATGTAGAATTACCATATTTCTTAAACAAAATGACAAAACATTCCATTTTTCTGCCAAGTAAACCAACATCAGCTAAAGGCTGAGGGACAATGACATATACTACAGCCCTGCAGGCATACTGATTAGCTGATATGAATGGATTCCTCCCTGCTTGTTTATATACCACATGATTGTGGCATCAGAGAAAAAGCCCACTACCCAGAGAAAATATTTAGTTCCTGCCACTTGTATCTATGATCTCAACCTGGTGTTCACTACACAAATCTTATGACTGTAGGTGATGACTTGAACACAGACTGAAAGACAAAGCAACAGCTTCATACTAGGATTCAGTTCTCACTTCATCATCACAGTTCAAGAGCGCTAACACTACTGTGCCTCTCTTCTGATCAGTTCTCACATCCCCTCTACCTTCTCTAATGAACAAGACCCCAACATACTTAAAATGCTCCACCTGAGGTAACAGCCCCACCACCTACACTTAAGGAGGCACTACCTGTAACTTTGTGCCCCTATTCTCATCGATGTTCATGTGCTTTGGATAGTGACCGAAAGGGTGAGAATGTGGATAGACACAGTTCAAAGGATCTGCCTTTGCAGTGTGGGTTATTTGAAAATGCCAGAGGAATCAGCAGGATAAACTAAGCTGCAGATGAGGGCAGGGAAATCTGGTCTATTCCGCTCAGTTTGTTACCACAATGACCCTCTCAGGACAAGCAGGTTAGAAAATGGATATATAGATTAATAAATGGATGGATAGATGGATTTTTGATTGCGGTGTTAACCATAACTATCTGAAGAATCTCTGGCTTCCAACTGCTTCTGATCCTTGATAAAAATGATTACAAACAGCACCCCTTTCAAAGTGATATGTAATGGATTTGTGATGAAAACCACCGCTTGACTGTCTCCAGACGTGTACATCACTCACATCTGATCATTGATTATTAGGACCCAAGAAGGTGAAAGGAGTACAGAACAGCTATCCACATTCACTTGGGCAGTTAACACCAATCGGCAAGGTTTCCTGACCAGACAGGAAATTACTGGAAGTGTTATTTGTAAGAGAGTAACTCTGATTAATGTTGAGTCTTAACAAGTAAGGCTGAAATGTCCTGATGTGCAGCCTGAAAGTCACGACTACTGTAATGCCTGCAGACAACGGTCTTGTCTGTAAACAATACTTGCAGTGCTACCCAATAGAAGAAAAAGAGGACAATAATAGGCAAATTGGCTTAGTAGTTCCTCCTGTGACAGCTCATGAATAACACAGCCATCCAAGTAAAGATAAATGAGAATGCTTGCATTCTTGAGGATTGCAACTGGTTTAGCTAGGCCCAGAAACTGTTGCCAATCCATATGGGAGAATAATGAATGGAAAATAATATTCCACATCTTGAAGCCTGATAAGTATTGTGTGATGCTTGAAAAATCAGAATACATTGCAGGAAATCTTCTGTGCCACTGTAGCCATCTATTCCCTATCAGAAAGTTGAATGGAATAAGGGACAGCAGTGTTATTTTTCACTTCTTTCCCATAACTTATCAGTTTAGTCTACACAAATCCAAGTTTACTATGCAAACACCTCCCTTTTCATACAAGCAATTATCTGCAAATAAAGGTAATTTATTTAAAGGCAGAAGAGACCATCATCATGGCATTTTGTCTAGTATTTTTCCCTATTCCCAAAACTAACCTGGCTCTGTACAAAGAGACTTGGATGCCTATGGAATTAGTTGAGGGAAAGGTTTGGTTGAAAAATCTATCGTCTAACTGCCCCCCCCCCCCCCCAAAAAAAAAGTCCCTTACAGCCACACATCTAACTAAATACTTTTTACACTATTTGAAGACCTCACAAACTCTTTTTCTCAGCACTTTGCACAGAACAAAGGAGTTGGAGAACCACGTAAGGCATTTGTTTCATCTATGTGCAGCTGAGAAAAATCCTGAGAGTTGTTAAATGCTGACTTTTCCCATATAACATTCCTCGAAAATGTACCCTGAAGGAACAACACTGACCAAAAGGACTCTTATTACGGAATTGACATTTTGTACCTCAACCCCTCCCCATGTACCAGATTATGAAAAAAAGAACAGACAAACTGTAGCTCTGAAAGCAATGTGTCTGCACCTGGTCCCAAAAGTATCACTAAGCCAAAGGAAGACTTCTAAATGTCAATGCTATTATCACACTTTCAGTATGCGGCTCCCCTCATAACCAACTTTGTCTTATAGATACAGTATCAAGACCTGAAAATTTAAAATAAAAATAACCCAAATAATAAACAAATTTCTACAATTTAGAAGCAGTGTTCAGCACATAACTATGTTATTCACTATCACACACATACATATTCATTATCATAAAGGCAGCCCAATTAATGATATTACATTAAAATATGACCATATAAAACAACAAATTCAAAGACATTGCTCCTGAGGATATGGAGTTATGCAGTTTCCCTAAGCACACTAGACAATCTTTATATCCTTGTCTGCACACAAAGTATTATCAGCTATAATCTTTTGCAATGACTCTACAACAACTATGTCAGTCTGTTCTAAATAGGGCAAGTGGGTGAGCTTGAACTGATGGCAAGGAATGTCAGAGACAGTATAAACTCTACACATATACCTACAACCCTTATTAAGAACACTATACATTCTTTTACAAAAAGTTTTTTACAGTTTCATGAAAAGGCCATGCATAGATGTTTTCTCAAGTATTTGACTTGAAAATCTGATATGTTGCTCCACCCTGCTTTTCCTCTGGCAACCACTGTCCAATAGGAACAAGCTAAGCAGTTAATATGGCCAACTTGCAGAGAACAGAGGGAGTGGCAGTGGCACACATCCAGTTTTTGGAGCATATCTCTCAAATGCCCATCATTTTGCAGAATGCCAAATTTTTGCCTAATCTTTTTAGCCTATTTCTCAAAAAAACACTGAAGACTGCAGTCACTAAATGATGTGTCATTTGAGTTTCACATTTCAAACCCTTCAGAAAATGCATGCCAATGCAAAACCTGTTTTTTAACAACTTTGTATGCTTATTAGAGCAATATTTAAAATCTGTCCCTGATTTTGGCCTTTGTCTTCCTGTCATTTTGGGATTTACCCGAAAACTTTGTGCTAAGAAGTTGTGAAGTGGGGTTTTGGAGATTTTTGAAGCCAGTTAAAAAACTCTGTGCTGAGGTAGTATGCCATATGCAAAGACTTCAGAAGAATTTCAGAGAAATTATCCATGTAATAAGCATTCTAAAGCTTTCGTTTGTTATGCATGAAAGAAATTAACAAAAGTTTCACTTAGGTCATAACTGTCGTGGATTTTCCATGATGTACCAAGTTTGAAATGCTGTATTCACACCTTTCCATGTACACTAAAAGTAGATAAATTGTCTGACAATGTGCAAATGAATCCTTCCACCCCCCCCCCCCAAGTAAAAGCAATAAATAAGAAAGCAGTGGGACAACTTGACAACACCCTACAGTAAAGTATCATCATGTGATGCTAAGTTTGAACAAAGGGCCGGTTCACATAAGCATAGCAATGGATGTGTCATTCACACAAAAGTACATACATTTTTCTTAAAATATTTACTTAGACAGCAGGGCTGGCCTTAGTGATTGCATGACCCAGTATGGAACACCCTCCCCATCCACCACTTTCCATCCCTCATTCCAGTATTCAATTTAAGATTATTTCAGATTAGGTAAGGGAAAAAATGCTATTACTGTGTATTACAATAAAACAGTATGTTTATTTATTAGGTTATATTTTGTTGCAGGACATGTTAAAACAGAAGTAAACTACTGGACATCTGGGTTGCCCTTGATCCATCATCTCCTGTAGTTCCTCTAACTCACTCAGGCACACTGCAAGCAGTCCATTTGATGGTTCACTGAGGTCCTATGTCAGCATGGTGTGGCACCAGATGGGTGCACCCTGGCTTAGTACTGCCTGTATTTCCTGAAGCTGGGTAGGCAATAGTGGCGCACTTTACCTTTGTCCCCCCACACTCTTTTTTTTAATTTTATTTTTTATTATATTTTATTTTCTCTGCCTTTTCTATCCCTGTCCTTTCCTACCTTCCTCTCATTTGACTTACAGTGCTTCACAGCTCATGTCCAACAACTGTACATAAATCATATTTTCTCCATAGAAACATTATACTATATTAAGTTATGAAAGTGTACAGGTACTCTTCTTAACTATTTTACTCATTTCACTGACTGAATTCTTGTATCACATCTACTTATAGTTGTATTCATTTATGCTACATACTATCTTGACTTATACTTCTCTACATGCTTGCTCTTCTATTACCAGTGTTGCACTGACATTACTTAAAATATGTTTCTTTAGTTGTATTCTGCTGTTTTACTGTTTAGCACTTCCCCTCCACAATCCACCTCCCAGCACATCTCAGGGATTAGTTTGATCCTATCGATGAGTGGAGCAGGCATTTCACTCCTAAATTGGTAACATTCTGTCATAAGTTTTAATGGTCAGATGTTGCCTCACATCGCAGTATCTGTATTTTTATGCTTACTACTGTTTGTTGTCATGCTGTCTGAGACTGACTATGCCACAGTGACTTCTTGTAACTGTATCCATTAACAACTGTTCATAACTACATAGCAGCAGACGTATTGCTCTATTAATCTTCAAAAGCCTGGCCTTATCTTCGGATACAGTAACAGAAGTGGTACCCAAAACCAGATTATGAATCTAACCAGTTTTGGGTTTAAAACCCTGTGTAGCAGTCAGCAACAGCAATTGACTACTACTACTATGGAAATATCAGCAGCCAACACTATGAGCCATACAAGAGGCAGTAAGCTGCAGTTTCCAATAATGTTAACCACTATGGGAGCTAGACCACCATTAGGACTGAGTGTCTCTTAGGCATGTAAGCTTAATGACCTTATAAAAAGACTAGCGCAGGCCCTCTTGAAGAAGTGTGGCTCTATTGGGCCAACGTGGTCCAAATGGCCTAAAGCCAACCCTGTTAGACAGGTCCATCTTAGCTCTGCCCTCTAAAATTAGTTTCAAATAACAAATGAATACAGTGTTGCCAGTCCTGATGATGAATTTCTCTTGCTGCTACAAGGTGCTGCACTGCTATAAATGGCTTGTGTTTACAGTTCTAAAATGAACTGTGATCCAGGTAATAACCTGCTATAGGTCACCAACCATGTCCCTAGACTCTCACTCCATGTTCCTAAGCACCCTAGAACATATCAAGGTCCAACCCAACACTCTCATACAAGGAGATTTCAACTACCCGTCCATCAACTGGGAAAATTACTCAAGCACCAATAGATTGGCCCAACGCTTCCTGGAACTCATCACTTCCAATGCCCTGGACCAGCTCATTCTAACTAGAAGAAGTAACATCCTTGACCTGGTTATTACTAACATGGGGGACCATTGCTCTACATCAATAGTCAATCCCTCCCTGGTCAGATACGACCATAAACTAATCACCATGGAAATCCAGATCTCACCCACACCTCCCGCAAAGGTAACCACCTTGAAAAACTTCTCCAATACTAACTTTGGACTCCTAAAAACAGAGGTGGCTAACTTCACAGCACCCATGCCAATGGAAAATAGCTGCACGGCTGCCAAATCATACACCAATGTACTGTACGAACATGTACATAAATGCATGGAACTAGGCATACCCAACTGAACCAAGATGCTCTCCTCCAAAAAAAGGAAGCCAATCTGGTGGTCATCTGACATTAATAAACTCTACAACAGAAGGAAGAAACTGTTGCAGAAACAGATGAAGTTCCAAGACTGGAAAAACTCCCTTATTAGCCTCAACAAAAAGTTGAGATCCCTCATCAAATCCTCTAAACCAGCTATGAAGGCAGAATTGTGGCAGACACTAAAAACAATCACAAAGCCTTTTATAGATATAACAACAACCTCCAGGGCAATACCTAGATTTGCTCTGAGTTACTGCATAATGATACCTATACTGAGCCAACAGATATTGCCACATGCTGGCCGACAGATTCATTGCCAACTTTACCCCTCTCTCCCTCCATAAAGACCAATCACAATACCGGAAGAATGCCAGGCACCCAGCATTACTGCAGCCCAAGTTAAAGCTGTGTTGTCCAAGGCCAAGAATACAGCTTCCATGGGATCTGATAATATCTCTGGCTGTGTTCTACATAAACTACAAAGCAAACTGACACCACATCTGTGTGCCCTGTTCAGTAACAGCCTCACCTCAGGCGTTATCCCTACCGAATGGCACACTGCTACAGTCATCCCTCTCCATAAAGGGGAGAGACTACAGACCCTGGGAATTATTGTCCCATTAGCCTGATTAGTTTGATATGTAAAGGTATGGAGCACATCATCATGGACCTGATTAACAAAGATATAGGAAATTGCCAAACTCTGGACCCCATGCAGTTTGGCTTTCTGAAAGGGAGATCTTGCCTGCTCAACCTGGTTGACTTCTTTGAGTCAGTCAGAAGGGCTGGGGATGAAGATAAGGCAGTGCACACAGCCTACCTTGATCTGGCCAAGGCCTTTGATACCATTCCTCACTCAGGAATTATTGATAAACTCACCAAACTAGGCATCAACCCCTATATCACTAGGTTGGTTGCAAATTGGCTCACAGATAGAACACACAGTGTGAAAGTAGTGAACTCCAAGTCAGACTGCTGACCAGTCATGAGTGGAGTCCCACAGGGATCGGTCCTGGGTCCTCTCCTGTTCAGCATCTACTTCTCAGAAGTCCAGGCCAACACAAAGGGACTCTAGCTGACCAAGTTCACAGACGACTGCAAGCTAGGAGACATTATTAACTCACCAAGTGATGCAGACATCCTACAGAAAGGCCTCACTGAGACCAGTGACTGGTGTCAAAAACATGGCTTTAAGCTTAACACCTAAAAATGCGCTGTCATCCCCTTTTTGCAAAAACTCAGTTCCCACTAACTACAAGATCGATGGGAGCCCACTAAACACTGAAGGCATTATAAGAGATCTGGGGACACAGGTTGACAGCAACCTTCCTCTTCGACCACCACATTGCCACTGTGGTCAGAAAGTCCTTCTATGTGGCACATCTCATTACCAAGGGTTTTGCATCCAGGAAGAAAGAGGTCATCATCCCTCTCTACTCTTCCCTCATTAGACCAATCATCGAGTATAATGCCACATTTGGCTTGTACCTCACTAGACACCTGCAACAGCTGGAGAGGTCACAGAAGTACCTCATGAAGAGGATCCTAGGCATGAAAAAATGTAGCCAAAAACTTCCCTTTGAACTTCCCAATAAATATACAGTCTTCAGAGTACTTACTGTTTTCAGCATAAAATAATGTATCCAGAAGCTTAAAACAGTCTACAGAGGACTTACTACTTTCAGCATAGAATAATGTGTCCAAAAGATTAAAGCGGTCAAGAACCCCTTTAGAAGAGGAGGTAGAAAATATAACAGAAGAAAGCTTGGAAGTAATATTCAAAGGCAACCTTGAATAAACAATAAAGGACAATAATGACATTATATCTGAACACCAATTAGTTGTTAATTTAACATCCACCATTTCATCTAAACATGAAGAAGTGTTAAATAAAGGCTTAGGTTTTGTTCCTCCATTTTTTTGTTTCTCAACATTCTGTTGTGATGGATTTGAAAAGGTTTAGTCATAATCTAAATCTTTAGTTTTTTTACAGTCAAAGGGATATTGGTGATGCCTATAGTGAAACATTTAAGTTCAGAAAGTCTTAATTTCAGCCTCCGTATCATCTGGCAGTTCAAATGTTTGAACAGCATGTAATGCAGAGTCCTGCATGTAAGTCAGAACCACATTTTTAAAAATTATTCTTATAATTTAGGTAAGCTACAGAAGGTTACTCTGAGTAATTTGAAAAAGAATGAACATGTGGTAATAGTAAAAGCAGATAAGGGGGATGCAGATGTTATTTGGCATTCTAGTGATTATGATAAGGAGGTGGTGAGACAATTTAATGATGTGTATTCTTATGTCAAATTGTCTTTGAGCCCCTTATTTACATTTAAAACTCTCACAGATACATTTCTTAGTGACTGTAAAAATGAGGGTGTTATTAATCATAATCTGGTCCAACAACTGACATCTGATGATACTAGACCTTCTTATTTTTATATCTTGCCAAAGATTCATAAAAATATTAACAACCCTCCTGGCAGACCTATTGTGTCTGGACAGGTGTCTATTGCAGAACCCCTTTCTGTATATTTGGAGTTTAAAGTCTTTGTTGAATTTTATGCCAGTCTGTATCAGAGATACAACACAGTTTTTTGAAATGATAGAGGATGTACAGGCTCCTGTAAATTCATTTATTTGTACTGTAGATTTTCAATCCCTATATACTAGCATACCACATGATGGTGGCATATGTACTGTGAAATTTTGGCTTGAGTTTTGTCAAGAGTTTATGGATGGTGAGATTGAGTTTTTGCTAAAATTACTGAAATTGGTTCTCAAATATAATCTGTTATGCTATAAGAAAGACTGGTATCTACAGATTAAAGGGAATGCTATGGGTGCTCCATTTATGTGGATTTATTTATGGGAACTGGCTTGAGTTCCCTCAACTCCTCCTCCTCAATCAACTCACAATTGCCAACAAGCTCTACCACCACCCTGAAAATAACCCTGCCCTTCATCAACTTATTCACCCCTACACCCCATCCAGAACCTTAAGATCCACTTATCGGAACCACATAAATGTCATTAAACACAGAAATGAAGCAGGCAAATCCCACTTTGCCTGCTCTATTGCGGGAATCTGGAATACACTCCCAACCCACATAACCTCCACAACCTCTACTTCCCAATTTAAAAAAACTTCTCAAAACCCACTACACAACAAACTGGCTCTGCCCATGTCACCCCCCCCCCAGGTTAGGCCATAACTGTTCTCTGTTGCTGGGATCCCCTAACAAATACAAGTTAGCTCACCACCACCCTATATCTACAGTATACCCTAAATCTAGGCCCCTGCCTAGAATGCTGCTAATCTTGTTCTACTAAACTCTTCCTGTATGTTCTGCTGAATATCTTGCTTATTCCTGTATGTTTTACTGGAAGTTATTGCTGTGTGTTAATGAGAAACTGCTATAGTAGGAAATGTATGACTGTTGAACTATATTGTATCTTTAACTTTCTCCCAGTGTGCATTCTGTTATATTACAAAATGTGTGACTCTTTATTATATGTAATATAGAGCTTTTCTCCCCGGGCCTCCGTTGAAAATGGACCTGTGTCCAGTTGGACTTTCCCGGTAAACAAATGTAAAATAAATAAATAAGGTGATTTATACTGACAATAACCCTTTTAAAAAATGACTAAATATGTGCAGACATTATCTGAATGACTGTGTCTGTGAACAGATTCTTTGTATTCTTGGCAATAGTTTGCGCAATATTTAAATGGCAATGAGTATCATATTAAGTTTGGTGGCAGGATACAGATGTTTAACATCGATTTTTAGATATCAATCATTTTAGTTACACTTATGCCATGATGGTCACTAGTTTATACCGCAAACCTTTTACAAAAAAATTCAATATTGGAAGCTGACAATTGCTATCCTAGTTATGTAGTTAACAATTTACCAAAATCTCAGTTTTTAAGACTTAAAAAAATCTGTAGTGATGATGGTATTTTTAATGTGGAAGCTCCTAAGATGCAAAATAGATTTTTGAGGTGTGGTTACAATACCACACTGGTAAAAAGAGCATGAGACTTTACCACGAGACAATCAATGAATTTTCTTTTGAACAATCAGCACAGTAAGAGATGGAATAATTCTGATGTCATAAGATTTATTACCCATATGGTTCTAATACATTTAAAATCAAGGAAATAATTGAACAGAATTGGCATATTCTAAAGGCTGATACTTTGTTTGAACATATATTGGGTGAACATTGCCCCTTTGTGTATAGAAAGGGTAAGAATATATGTGAACATTTATCTGGGTTCAAAAAGGGTCATTTTGGTGGATGTGAATTGGTAAATACATCTAAGGGTAGTACTTTTTGTGGTAATCGTTCATGTTGTAAGATTGTCTCAAAGACAAAGCCTTTTACTTCTGTGAATACTACCAAAGTTTTTGAAATTAGTTCTCTCATTACTTGTAACACTGAGTGGGTGATTTATATGGCTGTATGCTAGTGTGGAGCCTTTTATGTAGGTAAGACATCTAGGCCTTTTAAGTATAGAAGTGCCCTTCATGTCAGTGATATGAATTGCAGAAGAGTTAGAAGTGTTTTGCACAAACATAGCCAGGAGCATCAAGGTGCTCATTTTATATTTGTGGGTATTGACAAAGTATTGGTTAAAAATTTGTCTGATTTTGGTAAAAACATAAGGTTTTGAATCAAAAAGAGAGATTATGGATTGTTAATTTAGGGGGTCTATTTAACACAGGAATTAATGAAAATGTTTAATTTTTGGTGTTTTTTTTTTTTTTTTTTTACTACACGGTGTTTGGTGTTCTGTTAGATTTCCATGATGGTACAGCGGTAGCGTTGTCACCTCACAGCAAGAGGTTCTCCCGTTCAATTCTTGGTGTGGCTTGGGAGTGCCTTCTGTGTGGAGTCTGCATGTCCTCCCCGCGGGTGGGTAGCGTTCGAAAAACATGTGTACTTAAATGGGCATGCCTTCGTTGAAGGTTGGACGTCAAGCTGGCACCTCGGTGTTTCATAAAAATCTACTGCCAATCATTAGCGGACCAGAGTTCCGCTGTGGCGACCCCTTACCGGGAAAAAGCCGAAAGACAAACAACAACTACACGGTGTTCTGTTGCTTTTAATTTGAATTCTGGTATTCTTCCTTGTTCATTTTGCACTTAAGCATCATCACTGCATTGTGTGTCACGCACTGATGATGCCAATAAGTTGAAACTAGTTTGCTGTGGTAAATGCAACCATTTAGCATAAGGATGTCATTTTAATATACGTTGCACACTAGAGAGATTAAAACTGGGAAGCTTAAAAAGAAGATTCTGGACACATTATTTCATCCTGAATTAACTGTTTGAAAACAGTAAGTACTCTGAAGACTGTTTACATTAAATGGAAGTTTAAAAGGAAGCTTCTGGATACATCGTTCTATGCTGAAAGTAACAAAATCTGTGAAGACTTTTTGAAGCTTCTGGATACACTATTTTATGCTGAAAATAGTAACTTGTCTGGAGACTGTATACATTTATTAGAAAATTTTAAAGGAAGTTTGTGGCTACATTTTTCATGCAGATTTTCTGTTTGATAACACACAGCATTTTGAGATTATTTATAATGGATATAGACTCGCTTTGCATTATTCTGTATTACAGCGGACTTTAGAGATATTTATACTAGTGCTGCATACATCTTTTTGTTGTTGGCGTTGTACTTTGAATCCTTATACAGTAGTAGGTTTGTGCACTACTTATGAGTTGTGCATATATATATATAAATATATATATATGTGTGTGTGTGTGTGTGTGTGTGTGTGTGTGTGTGTGTGTGTGTGTGTGTGTGTATGTGTGTGTGTGTGTGTGTGTGTGTGTGTGTGTGTGTGTGTGTGTGTGTGTGTATATATATTTATATATATATATATATATATATGTATGTATGCATGTGGGGTTCAGGCACCTAGGCAGCGAGACATTTCCCTGTGGTACATTTTGGCTGGGGACACATGGCTGAAGTGACATTCAGCTGCAGAGAAATATGGCTGTTTGTAAATTCCCTGTGGGCAAAGAGAAGCACATACTGCCATGCCCACAGCTTTAATAACCAAATGCATGGAGGCAGAAGAAGTAATGATTGTTGTGCTAAGTGTACGGTACATACTTGTGTGACTAAGTCATGTAGAAGTATGCTACAGCATGCAGAAAATCCTGCTTGGTTCCGTAGTCACATTTATGCTCCAGTATGCATTTTAGGTAATGTTTCTAGACACTGTAAAGGGGGTAGTGGTCCACACACACTGATTATAAAGGCACTGCCCATTGTGCACTGCATTTTTACTGCCACTGACATGTCCTCTGGCCAGCCTGCTGCTTATGCCTGCCATATTGCCTGCTGTCTCGTGTTCCCTTGGGCACCATGGACATTGTTTACCCCCTGTGCATTTGGTTATTGAAGTTGTAGATATAGCAACACATTCTTCTCTTTGCCCACAGGAAATTTGCAAACAGCCATATTTCTCCGCAGCTGAATGTAATTTCAGCCATTTGTCCCAGTTCAGTCACACAGGGGTCTTGTTTAGGTGCCTGAACCCCATGTGGGGTTCAGGCACCTAGGCAGCGAGACATTTCCCTGTGGTACATTTTGGCTGGGGACACATGGATGAAGTGACATTCAGCTGCAGAGAAATATGGCTGTTTGTAAATTCCCTGTGGGCAAAGAGAAGCACATACTGCCATGCCCACAGCTTTAATAACCAAATGCATGGAGGCAGAAGAAGTAATGATTGTTGTGCTAAGTGTACAGTACATACTTGTGTGACTAAGTCATGTAGAAGTATGCTACAGCATGCAGAAAATCCTGCTTGGTTCTGTAGTCACATTTATGCTCCAGTATGCATTTTAGGTAATGTTTCTAGACACTGTAAAGAGGGTAGTGGTCCACACACACTGATTATAAAGGCACTGCCCATTGTGCACTGCATTTTTACTGCCACTGACATGTCCTCTGGCCAGCCTGCTGCTTATGCCTGCCATATTGCCTGCTGTCTCGTGTTCCCTTGGGCACCATGGACATTGTTTACCCCCTGTGCATTTGGTTATTGAAGTTGTAGGTATAGCAACACATTCTTCTCTTTCCAACAAAAGCATATGCAGAGTCACGGCAGAAGCAAACTAGTAAATAAAATGTCCACAGTTAAATGAAGCAGTCCACCACAGTCCAGCGATCTGGAAATCATTTAATAAAACAGACGTGGCGCTTTCACCATTGCTTCTCAGACGTTACAATATACCACATTCACATTACATTTAAATAGTGATGAAGCACCATTGGCAATAAAATCACATGTCCTCTTACTAATAATGCTGCTGGTGAACAGTTCTACGCTGTCAACATTTAAAAACATTATCAAAAATTATTTAGAACATATTCTAAAACATTTCAACTAACGCATTCAGAGTGTAACACGATTGCAAAATGATGACGAGCGATAAACAAATTCATCAATCGCTGAATGCAGAGGTCATGAACGTTAACTACGCCTCATCGCCAGCATCTGATGCCAGAACTACAAAACCTCCTTATACCCAAATATATAGAAAAATATGGAAAATAAAAATAGAAAATATCCTAGAATGAAAACTGTGCTAGTTTTTGGTTTTAAAACAGCGCCTTTTCTTTAATATAGGTTTGAGATTGACTTTTTCGTTCAATCCTGGGGTGACATCTGCCTTGCATCTAACTATCCAACGTAACCCACATTCAAGTGTATGATTGATTAAATCACCACCTCTTGAGTTGGGAAAAACCTGTTGAATGACACTATATAAAAAACTGTGTGAGGGACCACTAGTCATAACATGCTTGGCTAAAGAATTAACATCACTGCCTATCCTAATGTGATACTGGTGTTCCCTAACCCTCTCACGTAGTGTCCTATTAGTCTTGCCGATGTAAAATGATTCACATGCTATGCACCTAGCTAGGTACACAACATTGATGCTCATGCAATTTGTACCAGTATCAAACGTATCGTATTAAACCCATTAAACCTAATTTGAGGAATTTACTATGTTATAAAAACATTTCGCCTCATGCAAGGCGTGAATATGGGTTTAATACGATTGCATGTGGTAGATGCAACCAGTGCCGTTGGATTGACAACAGGGTTAGCTTTATAAATCCACACAATGGCTTTGAGTTTAGGTTTGATACTGGTACAAATTGCATGAGCATCAATGTTGTGTACCTAGCTAGGTGCATAGCATGTGAATCATTTTACATCGGCAAGACTAATAGGACACTACGTGAGAGGGTTAGGGAACACCAGTATCACATTAGGATAGGCAGTGATGTTAATTCTTTAGCCAAGCATGTTATGACTAGTGGTCCCTCACACAGTTTTTTATATAGTGTCATTCAACAGGTTTTTCCCAACTCAAGAGGTGGTGATTTAATCAATCATACACTTGAATGTGAGTTACGTTGGATAGTTAGATGCAAGGCAGATGTCACCCCAGGATTGAACGAAAAAGTCAATCTCAAACCTATATTAAAGAAAAGGCGCTGTTTTAAACCCAAAAACTAGCACAGTTTTCATTCCTAGGATATTTTCTCTATTTTTATTTTTCCATATTTTTTCTATATATATTTAGATATAAGGAGGTTTTGTAGTTCCCCAACATCAGATGCCTATGCTTGATGAGGGGGTTTAGCATTCATCATGACCTCTGCATTCAGCGAATTTTGATGAATTTGTGTTTGTCATGTCACTCGTATATTTTTGCAATCGGTGTTACACTCTTGAATGCATTAGTTGAAATGTTTTTATTTTAGAATATGTTCTAAATAATTTTTTATATTTTTGATAAGAATGTTTTTAAATGTTGACAGCGTAGGTTAGGAACTGTTCATCTCAGCAGCATTATTAGTAAGAGAGGACATGTGATTTTTATTGCCAATGAGAAGTGCTTCATCACTATTTAAATGTAATGTGAATGTGGTATATTGTAACGTCTGAGGAAGCCGAATGGTGAAAGCGCTCACGTCTGTTTTATTAAATACGTATTTCCAAGGAGTACTGTTTTCCGCCGGCTCGGGGCCTTAAAGGAGACCACACTAGTCTTTAGAAGTGAGAAGTCGGCTTTCGAGAAGTTCTTTACTGTGGTCTATTTATTTCACGTGGCGGTGGGATGAGGACCTCCAGCGAGATTAGTTTGTGATCTGATCTCACCAGTGAGGGGTATACTTCCGGTGTTGAACATTGTGCTCCCATGTTCGTGATGATGAGATCAAGTATGTTTTCCTCTTGTGGGGATGGTGACTAGTTGTTCCATGGCATTTGAGTTTATGAATTCCAGGAACTTTTGGGCTAGGGTGTGTGGGCTTGAGTAGTGTTCCCAGTCTATATTAGGGTAATTGAAGTCACCTAGTATGATGGTGTTTGCAGTGATACATTTATCCCCTCTAGTGCTTTCAGGAAGGCCGGTGAGGTTCGAGTTTGTGAGTGCGCCCGTAATGATGCTACAATTTGCAGAGCAGTTCTGGCCTGCGGTTGTCTGGGAATCGGATGGTCTCCGGATGCATCGCGGCGTTGCCACCAGTCTTGAGGTGTGGGTGTCTCTGATGAATATGGACACCTTTCTTGGTATTGTCCAGACGGAAATGGAACGCGATGGCATATGAGGTAAACCTCGATAGCGCTTGGGGTGCTCCTTGTGAGCCTTGAACTGTTTCTGTCACAGCACAGACATCGATGTTCTCCATACTGAGAAGTTCGAAAAGCAGGCATTTTGATATTTAGACTTCTGCATTGGTTGTTACTACCCTTAGTTTTTTTCCTTTTGTGTTCTAGGTGTAGGTTTAGAATTTGCCTTTGCCTTGCAAAGGCATCTGGCGGGGGGGTGGCGCAGCCATGTCATCCGAATCCCAGGGTGACATATGCGCGCTCCCTTGCGGCAGCGCGTGGCTTCGTCCGTGCGCTGGGTCCCAGTGGGCAGACAGAAGGGCTGGATCCCCTTGAATGACACCACAAAGCTTAAGCCAATTAAAAGCCGATCATCTTATCTCTCATTGTGGCATCATTCTTTGGTGAAGGTAGGATACTGCTCAAGGTCAGGGTCATATTCGTCTGGGCTACAATCAGAGAGCCTCAACGTCTCTTTTCACAGTCCAAGGAGGTACGCTCGTCATTTACACCCGCTGGACAATGACTGAGTCATATTTGTACCTGCTGTTGAGAGACCTGAGTGCTGCATGCTATGTGGCGGATTCTAGCGCCCGACAGGCAGCTTACTGTGACCTTCTCCTTACTCAGTCTGGTGAGCGGGACGTGTGTCTGACTATGGAGTCACCAATGACTAGTGTGTCTGGCATTGTGTTTGGCCTTAAGGGCTGTGACTGTTTGACACTCTGACTGTGAGGTCTATGTGTTGCAGGTGTTGTGTTCTGAGGTGGTGGTTGTTTGGGTGTCTGCTTTGGTGGCCTCTGCTGTTTTGGTAGATTTTTGATCAGAGCCGCCGAGTATGTCTTTGTGTGTTTATGTGTATGATTTGTGGAGATAAGCACTTATTTTCATAGGTGGGTGAATGGGTGTCAGGTCAACACTTTTGAAGGGCTGGCAGACCTTTTTGGTGAGGGAACAAGCACTTAGCACTTTGTCTGAGGACATGAGAATTTGGTTAGCAGATAGGGAATGTAATAGCATAGATGAGTTGGGGGGAAAAGGGAGACCTATACCTAGCAAGCAGGGCATCACTGCACAGGAAAGGGTTACCTAGTGGTGCTCATGGGTCTAAGGGAACCCATGGTGGGCAGCCTAAACCACCCAACAGAGTCTGCCAGTAGCAGGGGAAGCCACTAGTTTAGGTACATGGCCAGGACCAAGGGTTAAATGTTTTAATGCAACCAGTGGGCCATGCAGTATATAGATGTCCACGGAGCCAAGGTGGGAAATAAAAGGTGGGAGAGCTAGTAAGTGGTAATGACAGAATCATTAAGTTGTATGAGACAACAAGGGTACCAAACTACCATAAGAGGTTATATCCTAGCTTAGTAAATAGAAAACAGGCCACTGCTAAGAGAGACACAGACTCTGACCTAACCATTGTGAAGCCTGCAAAAGAAGAGGAGCACTACTTGCTTGAGCAGTTTACTCCAGTCAGAGCTTTAGGAAGGACCCCATTCCAAATACCTTTGTCTAGGGTTCACTTTGACCAGGAGGGTGGAAAAGGAAGCAAGCAAGTAGGTGTGTTTGAGGATATCCCTGCAGATATCCTGATAGGGAATGATTTCGATAATGCAGTAGTTTGTGTTCATGCAGTTACATGCAGTCAGGCTTGGAGACAAGTATGTGGGTCTGGTAGCCTGGGGGGGGGCCTAGACAGACTGCACACTTGAAGCTAGGACTGGTGAGGTGGCTAAATCAGAGAGGGAGCTACCCTGTAGTAGTGAAACTGAAAGTGAGTCACAGCTACTTATGGGTACTGATGTTCCCTTGGACAGATTACTGCAAGGGAAGAGGTGAGTAGTAGTAGTACCAAGACTGACAGTGAGGCAAGGCTGTCAGAGAATACCAGACTTCTTGTGGAAGGGAAGCTGGGGGTTACAAAGAGAGAGTTGAGACACGCTCAGCTCTCATACTCGACACTACCAGGCCCGAGGGAGGTAGGTACTGAGGCATGTGATTCTCAAGGAAAGGGGCAATCTATATACTGGGACAAAGGATTACTGTATAGAGAGTGGATCCCTGATGGAGGGCTAGAGGGTGAGAGAATACAGCAGTGGATAATGCCCAGTGCCTACCATCTGGCACTTCTAGCCATAGCCCATGACATTATCGTTGCAGGTCATATTGGCATAAAGCACACAAAGAGACGTATTATGCAAAACTTTTATTGGCCTGGGATTTCCAAGGATGTAACCGGATACTGCAGTATCTATGAGCAGTGCCAAAAGATAGGCAAGGCAGGAGAAAATGTCAGAGCTCCTTTGATGGCTGTGCATGTGATTGAGGAGCCATTTCAGAGGATAGCTATGGATATTGTGGGGCCTCTGAATACCCCAAGTTCCACAAGGAAGAAGTGTATCCTAGTGGTACTACATTATGCTACCAGATACCCTGAGGCAGTAGCTCTGTCCTCTATTGGGGTAGAAATGCTGGCAAATGCTTTGTTAGAGATTTTCAGCAGGGCAGGTTTCCCAAAAGAAATACTGACTGACAGAAGTGCAAATTACATGTCAGACCTGCTGGCTTGTCTGTGGAAGCACTGTGTGGTGAAGCACCTAAAGACCACCTCCTATCACCTTCAGACTAATGATCTGGTGGAGAGGTTAAACTCTACACTAAATACCATGCTACAGGCATTTGCAGACCATTTTAAGAGGGACTGGGACAAATATCTGCCCTATCTGTTGTTTGCTTACAGAGAGGTGCCCCAGGCATGCACAGGTGTTTCACCCTTTGCTGTATGGGCATAGGGGTGAGGAGACCTTCAGATTCATTCTATGATGAGTGGAAGAGTGAGTGTGAATTCCACAAGGAGTCTGTTGTGGCACATGCCCTAAACATAAGGCCAAGGTTCAGGGAACTCATGGGCTTGGCCCAGGATAACCTGCCAGACGCCCAACAGCACAGAAAGGTCTGGTATAGGTTCATAGGTTCATCGGTAGGTACTAGGCTATCTGTCCGAGGGCATTTATAAGCCTAGTCAGAGTGTGTCAGCTTTCGCCGCCCCATTGATTAATTAACTGATCCTCTGTCAAGCAGAACCAATGAAGTGATCCCAGGGGTGTATTTTCTGTTACCCATCCACTCGTCAAGGTTTCTCCTGAAGAGTGTTAGTGAGGCTCTTATTGTAGTTAGGGAATTTTGTTCCCAAAGCAGCTGGGGAGTCTCCTAAGACAGGAATCTATCCCTCCAGCATGTTCCCATTTATAGTTGTATGAGGTTTAGCCTCACTAGGAGCTTATAGCCTCAAGTGACTTGGATTTTTAGAGGAGCATGTCCATCAATTCTGAGTTGGACATGGCTTTGTGTTTCAGCAAGGAGATCACCTGAGAAGCCATATGCCACTGAGTACAGCTGGGAGTTTTTCAGTCGGGCTGCATGGGACATATGTTTGAGGCCAGTAATCCCTCTTGAGGCTTTTGGTGGTCTTCGCTGCTGGAAGTGTTCGTGATACATCCCAAATGGGGGCACGGTACTCCTGATAAGCCCTGATGAGTGACTTGTGCAGAAGGGCATCATAACCCTTTATTTCTAGATGAACCTTAGTAAATTACAAACAGAAGGATTTCTAACTACTTTGGCAATATGATTGTCAGCGAAAGATTACTATCTACCTGGGTCCCCAGATCTCTTATTACCTCTGTATTAAGGGCTGCCATGTGGTAATTCATGGGTGTTTTGTTTTTCCCAAATGGGATGACTATGCATTTTTTGGGATTTAGTTTGAGGCCATGACTTTGACACCAGGTGTCCATCTCAGTAAGACCCTTTTGGAGGATGTCCGTGTCAGCCGGAGAGTCAATTATGGCTCCCAGTTTGCAGTCATCGGTGAACTTGGTTAGCCATAGTCCTCCTGTGTTTGCCTGTACTTCAGAGAAGTATATGCCGAACAGTAGGCATCCCAGGACCGAGCCTTAGGACACCACTTGTGACTGGTTTAGAGTGGACCTGGAGCCCTATTCTTACCGTGTGAGTTCTGTCTGTAAGCCAGTTGGCAACCCACCTCATGATGTAGGGGTTTATGTTCAGGCTGGTGAGTTTTTCTGTAATACCTGAGTGGGGAATTGTGTCAAAAGCCTTGGCAAGGTCAAGGTAGGCTGTGTGAACCACCTTTCCCTCGTCTATGGCCTTAGTGACTGTCTCGAAGAAGTCAACCAGGTTTAGTAGGCATGATCTGTGCTTAACAAAGCTGAACTGGGTCGGGTCAAGTGTTTGGAGGTTCCCAATGTCTTTGTTAATGAGTTCCATGATGATGTGCTCCATGGCCTTGCAGACCAGGCTAGTCAGGCTTATGGGGCAATAGTTAGCAGGGTCAGTTGTGGCCCCTCCTTTGTGGAGAGGAATAACCATTGCTGTATGCCATTCTATGGGCAAGTAGCCTGTGGAGATGTTGAGGTTAAACAGCGTGTTTAGGTGAGAGGTTAGTTTGTTCTGTAGTTCATGCAAGACGCAGCCTGGGACACCATCTGGCCCCACTGACACTGTGTTTTTGGCTTTTGAAAGGGCTGTTTTCACCTGTGCATCTATGATTTCCAGGACACTACACTTTTTAGTATTGTTGTGGGCCCTTTTGAGGGTGAGAGGGGGGTGAAATTTGCACTGAATCTATCTGCCAGGATGTTGGCAATATCAGTAGGTCCAGTATATTTTGTGCTATTTTGCACTAGTTCAGTGCATATCTGCAAGTTGTCACTTAGATTCTTAACATAGTTAAAGATGGTTTTGTGGTTATTTTTTGAAGTTAGCCTTGGATGATTTTATGAGGGACCTTAGTTTCTTACTGATACTGATCAGGGATGTCTTTCCTTCTTGGGATTTGCTTTTTCTCTGAACTAGTTTTCTCCTTCTATTGTATAGCCTGTTTATGGCAGGGGTCCACCAAACTGGTTCCTTCTCTTAGAGGAGAGCGTCTTGGTTGGTATAACAGGAATGTTCAAGCTAGAGTATACTGTGGGGCAGCAGGTTATGGTTCTCATTCCTGTCAGACACAACAAGCTGCAGGCAGCTTAGAGAGGACCCTTCAAAGTGGTAAGGAAGGTCAGTGATGTTAACTACATGGTAGAACTGCTAGGCAGGAGGCAGCGGCACAAACTATACCATGTGAACATGATGAAACCTTACCATGATCAGGAGGCCCTGGTACTAAGTATTTGCAGTACAAGGCAGGAGGCATCTGAGGGGGATCTATGGCTACAGGAAGCCAGCCAGCAAAGTCCCAAATTACTATTGTGGAGCCTAGGGTTGCGGGCATATGATAGGACAGTGCAGCACTGTACTGGGGTCAGCAATGCCAAAGCAGCTCTTATCTCAAGACAGGGAACAGGTAAGGTATTCCTAGATAGGCTCATCCTTCTCAAGAAACGTTTCTAAAGGGCCACTCAAAAAACTAGCTTGAGACTTCAAGGAGGGAAGAAGTGTGACAAAAGGAGTTACTGCCAGCCTAGGTAGCTGGGATTTTGTAAATAATTATATGTCATTTGTGAATATCAACATGATTTATATAGAAGAGTGACAAAGGGAGATACTGCCAGCACAGCTATCTGAAATTTTCTAAATAATTATCTGTCATTTGTGAATATCAACATGATTTAGATAAGATGTTTGTGTTACAAATGTATGAAAGCTGTATGTCATATAAAATGGTTTGTTCAGACGTGCTGAAGAGGTATTTTACAAAGTGTTGTTTGAAATGTATCCACAGTGTACCCTACTGGAGAATAACTGAAATGTTTATGCACTGTTGTTAACTGTTTAAATGTATATTTTAACAGTGGAAACTGGAATACAGGAGGTTAACTTCAGGAAAATAGCTGAAATTAAATTACTTTATGGCTAGGCCTTAAAAAAGATGTTATCTTTCAGTTTCAGTGCAACAAGAGACACAATGTCTGTACTAGAAAAGTTTTCTGCATTGTCTTTAAATGTGGAGGAATGTAAATTGTTTTATCTACAAAAATACAATCAACATCAAACCTCTGCAAACCGCCATACCTAAATTTCAAAATGCTGAAACCTTAGGTTGAACCCTAAGCATAAATGATACAAAAACTATCATTCTCTGCTGTTATATTTCCCCAGGTAATAACTCTCCCATTATTGAAGAAATGTTACAATGGGCCACAGATAATCTCCCCCAAGAAACCATCTTACTAAGTGACCTCAACACTGATTGGTCATCCTGTACCTATAACAACCCCACTAACCATATTAATCTTTACAGTTTTACCCAGCCTATCCAAGAATCCACTAGAATTGACAAAAAAAAAAAACACAAACAGTCTATTATAGATTGGACACTAGTTAACTACCCCAAACAAAACTATCAGACAGGATGCCTTCCTGATGGTCTTAGTGACCATCTCCCCACCTTCCTCCTGCGGAAACATACCAACATAGCCAAGCCCATTGTTTTTAGACAAGTCAGAGACAATTGTAATCTAAATATACAAGAACTAAACAGTATTCTACAACATAGTAACTGGAAACCACTACAAACCCTAAATCTAGACCAAGCCGTTGACTACTTCAACAATTTTCTCATCGATACCATTGATAGACTCGCACCAATTAGGAAAATAAGAGCCATGTCAAACTATGCACCATGGCTAACTAGGGAAACTAGATCCCTTCTAAAGTCTAGGGATAAGGCTTAGAGAATTTGGAAGAAATATAATACTAGCCTAGCCAAACAAAGTTACCTACAACTTAGAAATCATGTCAAGAGACACACTAAACTTGACAGACAAAATTACCTCAATATCCAAATCAAACACTCAAAAGATCCCCAAAAGTTTTGGCATGCCATTAACTCTCTCCTAAAACCAGGCAAAACTACCACTCCTAACTCCACGAATGACAACAAGGACATTGCCTCCCAATTCAATCACCACTTCACAGAATCCACCTTAACACTATCCTCCCAATTATCCAAAAACAGCCCTACATAAAACCCAACCAAATGCCCTGTCAACATCCCATCCTTTACGCTCTCACCCGTTCCCACCTCAACAATTAAAACACCTCCTAAAACTGAAACCTACCACCCTTGCCGCTGACAGTATACCAGCCAACTTCCTAAAAATAGCTGCTGAATCCTTATCCTACCCTGTTTCTATTCTTATCAATCCCTCCATACAAGAAGCATATGTCCCACAGCTATGGAAGGTATCATACATTATTCCACTAGATAATGGCAGAAACTCTTATGAATGCTCAAATTATCACCCCATTGCCATTTTATCCCCCTTATCTAAAATACTAGAGAAATTTATACATTCTCAGGTAACACAATTCCTAAACTCACACCATCTCCCCGACACAGCATGGCATCCGATAACACCTGCACTGTTGTTTTAAATATTTCCTGTGATTTGAACTCTGCTGTTGCTTGTTTTTCCACAGAGCTAAAGGATTCCTGAGTGAGTTGTTGTAGGGTGGGAAGTGGTGGAGCTGAACAGATAAGAGTTGAATCGTCAGTGTATTGTACACGTGAAGCATGCCGTGTGGTGGTATGGAGATTATTGGTAAATATAGAGAAAAGAAGTAGGCCTAATATGGAATTCTTGTGGTACACCTATGGTAGTTGGGAGTAAGGGGGATAGTACATTTTGCCATTGGACAGATTGTTTCCTATTTGACAAATAGCTTTTAAACCACGCTAAAGTGAAAGGGGCAAAGGATAGGGATGTCATGGTGTCTAGTAGTAAGGAATGTGAAACCATGTCAAATGCTTTGGAGAGGTCTAGAAATATTGCAGATGCAAAGTTATTATTATTTCTATGTTGGTTGATCAGATTGGTGAAAGAGAGCAGAGCAGTGGTTGTGCTATGGTGTTGTATATATGTGTGTGTGTGTGTGTGTGTGTGTGTGTGTGTGTGTGTGTGTGTGTGTGTGTGTGTGTGTGTGTGTGTGTGTGTACTTATATAGACACACATGTGTGCACACACACACACACACACACACACACATATATAACAGTTCTTCTTTGTCAATGATGTACTGTGTTGTATAAAACTTAGTTCACATCCGCCCTGTGTCCATACGGGTTTCTGCCAAGTGTTCTGGTTTCTTTCCCACATACCAAAAATGTGCCATATTTGCCATAGGTAAACTGGTAATTGTCTACGTTGTCACATTATATGTACCATATAGGAAGAGTCAGAAAAAATTGGTTCATAAGTTCTGTGGTTTTGGAGCATTCTTCAGTGGTGTTCTTTTGATTTTGCTACCATATAGGAAAGAGATCAGTAAGTCTGGTGATGTTTTGACCCCCCATCCCCCCACTATTGAGAAGTTCTACCCAATGCAGCCATTTACTGCTGGGATAGACTGTAGCTTCCCCAAGACGTTGCAATTGATTAAGTGAGTAATCTGAGTATGAATGGATGAATAAAAAGAATGATGTGTCGTATTGATTTGCCTGTTTCCTCTGATCAAATTATCTGTAGCTGTTTTGGCAGAAAGTCTTTTTCACCCCATAAAATGCATTCATATAATATTTCCCAAAGAAATTTCTGATATATTTACTGAATACTTTTATAGCCTGTACTACTCAACAAAACTGCATTAGTTATCTGTTTGAAAAGTATTCTATGCATATTCATATTTTCAACAGTTGTTCATATATTGTGTTATTTACAGATAAAAATAATAGAAAATGTTTAAAAATGAAAGAAACAAAATAATCATATTAGCAAGTGATGGTTTTGTTTGTTTAGGAAGATCCCCATCTTGTACATCACCTGGTGTAATATTTTGAAAAAGTCATTTTCCAGTAGCAGTACAGACAGGAAAAATTCTATTCTTGTTTACGTATAACCATTGAAGTGACCGTCAGTTCTGTAATATGGAACCTGAAGGCAAAACAACAACCCCCATCACTCACAGACAAAACTCATTAGCAGGATAAGCACATCAACTGAGCAAGGTCAATATGTGCAAAAAGTGGAAGGCTTTTTCCATTTAAGCATTTATCTGACTTTGAATTAAAATTCATTGACATTTTCATCAGATTCTAAATAATGCTGTGCCCTCACCTGGTAACAAATTAAAAGGCTGGATGCTTTAATTTTTGCATTAATATGTCACTCTAATCACATACTCTTGGGGAAACAAGTAAGCAGATTTACAATGGACTTATCAGCAGAGTTTAGTTAAGCAGCCAAGAACAAGTGAAGTAAATAGGGTCCATCAGAGTATAATTATAGTGACTGTGATTTGATCAGCTAGAAAATTTCTTCAAGCACCTATCTCAGCAGCACATAGTTCTTTCAAAATTAAAAACTATTGAAAACATCGTTTTAGGGTGGTATACAATGCCCTGTGTAATTATTTCAAAGGTTACCAAAGAGTTAGCTAGGAAATAGCATACCTTGAAGAGGGCAATGGAATAACATTTCATGTAGCCCTTCTTGTGTGGATAACAGTATACTTGGGGATGACCCAGGTGATGAGGCCTGAATCAAAAACTAATTCAAAGGGAATGCGGTACATAATGAATGAGTGATACCAACTGATATGCAGACAAAATAACATGCTGAGTTTATTACCATAAACCACTGCCATACCTACAGCACAGTAATGAAAATAATTTCAGTAGAAAAATATATCATTTTCTAAATTCTGAGGATATTTTATTCATTTACATGAAATAATGTATCTTTTCTCACCTCTTGTAAGAGTGGAATGCACAGTACTATAAAAATATAAACTTTTCTGAAAATGCATTGTATTGTTAATGATGTATATATTTTAGATTTACAAAAGTATAGCAAGATAATTTATTCTTTATTCTTTATATAGTTTCTCATTTAACAGAAGATGACTGGGCTAATCTCCCCCTTTTCAGCTATGATTTTGCTACATAATTAAAAACATATAGTCATAATGTTTGGAAGAAGGGCACACACTAGAGATGGAGCAGTGCATGCAAAGACAACATCACAGAGTTAACAAAATTGGAAATTCTGTAGCAATGTCTGACATACATTTAGGTCAAGAAACTAAATGCAAAGGATCCCTACCACATACAACTACAAAAAGTATTTTCCATAGGATTAGTGGTGGCTAAAATAGATTTTATCATAGAAAAAAGTAGGTGAGTTCAATATAGAGATAGGTAAAAGCTTCCTTAGCCTGGAATTCCATTGAGAAAAGGCATTCCACTGCATAGTTATGGTCAGGCAGGGTAAAATGATTAGAAATGAGTGGGTGCAGGCTGAGGAAAATGCTAAGGATGGCAAGTTGTTCCAGGTAAACAGCTTTCTAGAGAGTGGAACAGGAAGCAATGTGATGTGTGTGTGTGCTATGGGTAATAATTTCTCTATAGCCAGGACAACAAATTAGTGTTCTAAGCAAGAAAATAACAGGACAAATTTATATTCCTTATGCCAGAAGACTTGAAGCCTGTGTTAAGTCGTATAAATTACCAGTGAAGTGCCACACTCCATGACAGGGGGAAGTGTTTATTTTCCAGTGGTGCTTCTGACATTATGGGTTAGCATGTGTGTGATTTTGTGACATACTGCCAGCATAGCCTTAAGTTTAGGCGCTATTGAGTTAGTATGGGTTTAAAAGATAAGCTGGCAGTTAAGTGTGAAAGCAAGGTATTTAACAGGTTGGCTAGAGTGTACAGGGCCACAGAGAGTGAGGTTACAGACTAGGTGTTCAGAACATGAGATAAGTACTTAGCAGTTCCAAACATCAAGGCTTCAGTTTTTGGATGTAATGCCTAGGTTCTGTGAAAATGATCCAGTTTTGGAGAGCATTGTGGTAGCCAGTAACAGTTAATCTGATGTTTTACAATGCATCAAAGTCTCATATTACAAAACCATCGTTAAGTCCCATGGAACATCTGTTTTAACCTGGTGTAAGTGACAGAAGGAATTGCCTATTCCAAATTTCATTAACAAAATCTTGTAAAAGACAGCTCAAGTACACATATGCTCACAACATATATAAGCAAGCTTGTCATACTCTTAACAAATGAAGCCTATGAAGCATTTCTTGCAGGGGACAAGTACCCCTTCATACCCATCTACCAGAGTTTGTCTTCCCAACACTTTACTTCATTATTCTCATTCCACTCCAAGTTTTGTCCACCTCAGAAAAAGACAAATTACTAACAAGCTCCTTCTCTAGGATACTGTGGGATTAAAGCACCCAGTAAGCACTAACATATGAATATTCTGATGTCACTTCTACATGAAACAAGCAGTTGTACAACAGTGCATGAGCAATGATTACCTCAAACTATCACCCTGTGGTTGTTACGCGAGCACACCTGAGCAAAGAAAGTGGCTTTAAGCATAATGATCTTTCCTTTGGCATTGCATATATTCTGATGAAATCTAAAGAAGTTGGAAGTGAGTTATATGTTACTATAATACTTAACTTTAAGTGGTCTCCAGTTAGGAATTTACAAGAGACTCACATTGGTTCATGGCCAATGGTAATGGTGCAATGGGATACATCTGTGACTGGGAGAGGTCTCCGGTTAGGAGGGTTCAAGTGATCTAATTTGGTTTGTGGTCAATGGTATTAGCACAGTGGAACACAAGTACGAATGGGAGAGGTCTTCAATTAGGAGGGCACAAGAGACCCACTGATATGTGGCCACTGTTACTAGTATAGTGGGATACGTGTATGACTGGGAGAAGTCTCCAGTTAGGAAAGAACTTCGGTTAGCGGTCACTGGTATTAGCCCAGTTGGATACACGTCTGACTGGGAGATGTTTTGTATTAAGTAGAAGTATGCCCCTGATCTGCTTCTTGGTTTATACCAGCTAAAGGACTGTTAAAGAAAGGCTGTTGTGAAGGATTATTTATCACTAGCCTTTCTTCACAATCTGCACCAATCCTTTCTGTGGAAGGTTTTTTTTACTTTTTTATTTTGCATGGTAATGGACTTTTAGACTTTCTGAAGGGGAGTGATTTCATCATAATACTCTGCATGGCACTGACAGAGATAGCTGTATGATACTGGCTTATATATTTTTCTCCACTTTAGTGAGGTCAAGTTACAGACACTTTTAAGATGCATTAGATCCTATACAGATACATAGATAAGCACACACACAAAAAATAAATAAATAAATACACTAAAATACTTCACCTGAAGGATTTATTACTTGAGAAGCTTTCTTGGGAAAGTATTACACTAAAGCCTACATACTATGATATATAAATGGAAGAATATATGGAAGAATATCTATCTATCTATCTATCTATCTATCTATCTATCTATCTATCTATATATATATTACAGATATATAATTGTGTGTGTGATCTGGAAGTAAAACAGAAAACCTTCCTTAGTGGTGAATGTAAGGAGGGCATAGCCTTCCCCTGCAAAACAAGTTATCTGTGTTTTTTTCCCTATTTTTATATAGTAAACCACTGTAGTTTGAAATTATAAAAGTCTTTCAGGAACACTCTTCACAAGTACTGAAATTTTCAGTTTTTTTTTCCAAACACCTTTATTGAATTATAAATTTACATTCATATATAAGTAATCAAACTATAATGTTATGCTATTAAGTACAGGTTACAGAAAACCTGTCTTATTTTTGAAGCTTAATCAAACTCCTCCTTCAGTGAATAAAATTAATACTTTTCAGTCTGTGCAAGCCTCCAGTCCTACAGTTCAAGGAAACAAAGGGTAAGGAGCCAACTTTAGAGAGTTCAGCAGATACATAAAAAGCAGTATTACTTGTGATCATGAGTATCTGTCTGGAAATGTCTTTCAGCAGTGATGGGGACCTCTCACTGTGCTTGATGAGGTTGCATGTCTCTTTCTCAATCCATGTGACAAGGTGAATTTATGTTATAGCTTAAGTGATTATGAATGCAATTTGACATAAGTGACTGCAAATGACATATCGAAGGACACAATATGGTGATGTTAGTGAACAAATGGAAATGTTAGCTGAATTACTTGAGTCTTGAAGAAGAAATGTGTGCAGATTGTGCAGATGGTAATTGAGAGGAAGACTGGACATCCCAGGCATTTTGTTGATAGGAGAAATTAATGTGAACATTATGAAGATAATAAAACATGTTACTGAGGTGAAATTTAGACTGTGGCACATATGTTGTCCTTTCCCCACAGCCTCTTGATCACCAACCCCTTTCTGGCACAACACTTGAGGGTCCCAATCACTGGGAAGAGTTAACTAGGATGAGCTACCATTTTGATAGCCATCAGGGGTAGTTCAATTTTTTTCTTCACTCTTATATCCCCAACACAATAACAGGTGGTGGCTCCCCCAGTTTCTACCAGAGAAATCACATCACCCTTTGTGCTCAACAAGTGCCCACAATCTATCCCTCCCCCCCAAGAGAGGCAAGCAAGCCCAATTTCTTTGCTCCAATCCTGTCCAGTCTGACTCTTCCAGGGTTGCGGCCGCTAACTGAACCTTAGTTGTGTGGATTTCAGTCAGGGCTACATTCCTGTGTGTCACAGAGCTAGAATTTAAAACTGTTTGAAGTTGATGATACTGAGCTCTTGTATAATCACCAGCTTGCCATGGTGCATATTCAAAGACAGGTAAATAAGTGCAAAACAGGACAGACAATTTAGCTAGTCAAGTAGGGTAAATGCAGCAAAAGGTGGCTGCAATAGACAACACATTTTTAAGGAAAATGGAGATTCCTAGAAAAACAGGAAGAAGAACTGGGTCTGGACTTAACAGATTTTATGAAAAGCAAGTTGTTAAGAAGGTCAGGGTTTGAGAAGGCAGAGCCATAGCTGGGTCATCTAGCTCCTGGTGCCAGTCCCCAAACTAGCTCCCCACTCCTCAGCTCTAAGTTATAGAAAAAAGGTCCAATCTCCTAGTCTACTACTCCATGCCAGATCCATTCCTCACCCCCAACCCTTTCAGCTCTAAGTTGTAGATAAAAAAAGAATCACGCTCTTATTCTGGATCTTCAAGCCAGATACATTCCCCATCTTGGCTCCCTCAAAAAAGTTTAAAAACTTGCCAGGCACAAAGTGCTGAAGCTCTGACATGCATTTCTATACCAACATTCAGAAATGCTGCTACAGAAAGAAATACAGGCACTGCACTTCTCAGTCAACTGGCATCTCCCTGTCTCTCTCCCTAATACCTTGTGCCCAGGGTGACTGCGTCCCACCCTAGGTAAGTTTTTGTGTGAAGGTAACAAGTTCCATTGTATGTGTCAGTGAGGTTGTATAGCAAACCCATGATGATCCCGGTACAGTTTGTACCCACATTTGAAAAGGAACATGTACTGCGATAGTCATGATAATCAGGAAGGAAATTTACAGTAGTGAGTCAAATGGTATGTGTAAATTGTGGTTATTCATATGTAATCTTTTAGCAGACATTGCAGTTTATGGAAGCTGTCAGAGAACTTAAAAGGTGTAAATTAAAAGACAAACTGTATTTTCCAGATATGCTGAAGGTTTACCCACCAGACTATGTTTTGAGATTTACAAACACTGAAGAACCAAAAGCTGAATTAAAGGAGTTGCCTCTACAATCATTTTGTAGCACCTTTATTGAATTATCACTTAAAGGCAAACACGCATTTATATAAAAGAAAACAAACTATATTAACCTGTTCCCATTGCCATACATTATACATCACATATGTTCTTTTGTATAACTATCACCACTCCAAATTACATACATTGTTCAATTCATGTCTTCTCTTAAACCCCACTCATCCAACAGACCATTTACTCTGCATATATTTTCTCACAATTTCCATTTTTTCTATGTAATTTGATCTTGCCCATTTTAAAGATTCCACTTCCATTTTTTTCATCTCTGTTACAATATTCAGCATTTCAAATACATTTAATTTAGACTTTGATTTCTATTTTTTATTAATTGCTTTTTTTGGCAGCCACCAGAATTAAACTTAACAAAGCATTATTATGTTGAGGCAATTTAGACATTATGTCTCAGCTCAAAGAAACATTTCATTACTTAAACCCATTTGGCTGACCCAATATTTCTCATAAAGTACTGTGTGGGGAATTTTCAAAGTCTTCCAACTCATTTCACTCCCCAAAATCCATGCTCCCAGATACCTCTTTCCTCCCCATCACATCTCTAACATTTGCCATCTACCTGAAGATAAATTCTTTGGAGCTTGTTTGGGGTATAAAAATCCCTATGCAAACACTTTCAAGCAACAGTCCTAAATATTTTAGACTTTGTTGAATACTGACTGTCACATTTGTCATAACTTTTTGTTTAAATGAAAAACCCCACACAAGAAAAAAACATTATAATCTAATAACTTAAAACAAACACTCAAAACTACGCAAATCTTCAAATAATGAAGTTCAACTCTCCTGATGGGAACAATTGTCCAGATCAACAGCTGCACCCACATGTACTACCCAATCTAAAATTAAGATTATGCGAAAGCGCATTACAGCCTGTGTTCCTACTAAATGCTGTCTTTTCTTTTATATCTAGTCCCCTCCCAGATGTGAAAAACAGTTGGTATGCTTTCAGAAAATATTAAATTTTAGCCTTAAGAAAAATGTACACTGGTTATTTTTAAATCAAACAAAATTATAAACTGTTTGAGCAAATGCAATGAAGTATTAAGGTACCAGGAAAGCAGTTCATATAAAACTCAGAAAAATAAGATACCACCTAAAAACAAAACACACACTGGAGCCAGAATAAATTGATAGCTTTTGTCCCATTTATTACAGAACTTCTTCAGAATTACAAAATCCAACATTTACATCATTTCCTTTTATACCATCATTGTGTCAATATCATTTCCTGCTAGTGTTAATCCTTAAAAGGACATGTCAATTTTATGTTCACTCAGACAAACAATACTGTCATCTTTTAACACAATAACTACTAATGAAAACCTATATACATAGTATAAACTTTGTAATAATATTCATTATTTAACTAAACTAACAATACATACAAAAACTATGTTCTATATAACAAAGAAAGATTACATTAAAAATTAACATAATTTAGATGACTTTTGACAGAAACCTTATCATTAATACCGGGCTTTACATCAGCTCTGAAAAAAAATGCCATTTCAATTCTATTTTTTCTAAAAAGTGATTGAATGAACCTACAATCTTATCTGTTTTCACCTTCTCAATTACAAAAAAGGTGAACTTCTTAAAATTTTCACACAACACTGAATGTTTAGCTAACACATTAAAAAGTGACAGTATTGTTTGTCTGAGTGAACTTAAAATTGACATGTCCTTTTAAGGATTAAAACTAGCAGGAATTGATGTTGACATAATGATGGTATCGAAGGAAATGATGTTAATGTTGGATTTTGTAATTCTGAAGAAGTTCTGTAATAAACGGGACAAAAGCGCTAAATTTATTCTGGCTCCAGTGTGTGTTTTGTTTTTAAAGCTGTTCATATGTTCACAGCAAGTTACTAGGCTAGCGGCTGTAGAGCCCTTACAAGCCTAGCCATGTTAATCCTGAATTGCCTCAATTGTCCTTGGTTAGACGGATGTAATTCACAGAGCCTTTCTTCTCTTTTTACATTGTAAAGCTTTCATTTCTTATGTATCTCTTATTCACATCCAATAATTTCAAACTTTACTTTTTACTGAGCTGCTTGCCCTTGTACCTTTAATTTTACATTTCCCTCAGCAAACAATGCACAGACCTCTCAAGATTTATTGCATGCACCTGTAGTCAGCTTGTCTCCATTGAAACATAAGAACTGAATATACAACTGCCCACAGCTGGAGATGTATCAATTCACAGTGAACATGTGTTTGCTAAAGGAAAACTTCTCATTGCATCACAATGCTTTCCTGTTTTTCAAACCTACATGCTTACACAAAAAAATTGTTTTTAGATTAACCCAAGAGCATTAATTCAGATATTCACCTACTCAAAAGTAAAAGAAAACATCTTAATTCTACATATATTATAATCAGTGCACTTTTATACCCCAACTTCCACCCCAACAGCCCATAATTACAGCATATTAACTTAAACTTGCTTTTGTCTAGCCTTTCTTCTCTTTTCACATTGTAATGCCTGCATGACTTAAAACTAAAAGTACTTGTTTACTTTAGTAACTTTATCACATACAACAATCACTGAAAGGACTCAGCCTCACCCTCTCACTTTAGATACTCCTGACTATATACTACACAAATATGCGTTACTGTATACCATGCAATTTATATTATGAGATGTTTTATTCAAATACTGTTAAGAACAAAAATTGTTTTACTTTTAGTTACTTTTTTCTTTTTAGTATCCTTCCAAAGAATGATGAATTGAAGGTAGGATATATGCTTTTCAGTCCATCCACAAGTTTAGCAAAGTCAACAAAAGTCCAATCTTTCTCAAAAAAGTCCAATCCTTCACATCCACCTTTTCTTGTAAATCCATATTTCACAAATTCACTGATGCTTTCTAAACTCTATGTTGCTGGTTTTCTTCCTGTTCATCTCCATGTCCTAACAACAGACTCTGGTTCAAGTACACAGTACTCCTGATTCTTCTAGTCAACTCCTTTGTTTTTTTTCTGTCTGCCAAGCATTTTCCTTCCGAACATTGGAAAAGCTTTCACTGGCAAAGTCTCTCTATGAGCTTTATTATCAGAACAAAGAGAAGCTGAGTTCCCTTTTCATTGATGGCTCACTTTTTGTTGGACAAACTTTTGTATTTCTTTTCTTAACCAGTTCCTCTAGGAAAAATATTCTGAAGACATCTGGACACAGCAGCTTGAATCTCACACCTGCCTCTTGACACTTTCTGATTGACAGGATAAATGTGCTTCTCTTCTGCCTGGTGTGCAGTGAATAATCATTTTGCACAAGTACTCTACTGTCTCTAATTTTTAACACGTTGCCCTTCTGCCACAGTTTTGTCAGAATCAACTATTTCTGCTGGTATGACTGCATCTTTACTAATACAGGCCTTTGCTGCTTTCTCATGGTCAGATGTGGAGCATACACTCAATGTGCCCTTTCAAATAACAAATCCTGCTGCAGAATACCAGTCCAGTTGCTTATTTGTGGTTTCATAAACTTAATACAGTCTGCTCCTTCCAGTTCCTCTGGTGCACCAGAAAATCTTAGTTTTTTCTCTGTGTGCTCTGTCCACTAATTCTACCTTTTTTGAAACAGCTCTTCTTGAGAAGTATTATACTCAACCAGGCTTTTCTTTATTTTGTCCTCTGATGTTTGCAGTTTCTCAGTTCAACTGAATATCTGCTTAAAGCTTCTTCCATTTTTCTAGCCTTTTATTTCAGTTGAGATACTCCTTCAGTGTTTCATTTCCTTTAATTAGCTCTGAGTACATTTTATTTATTATTTTTTCCTCTGTATTACTGGAAATTTATTTTATTCCAAAGCTGGAGCTTGATCTGTTTTTTTTTTTTTTTTTTTTTTTTTTTTGCTGACCAGCTGCAATATTCTTCCCAGTGAGTGTTTTCTCTTCAACTTTTCTAGTTGATTTTCTTTCAGGTTCTATACATTTCTTCTTTGCTGGCATCCAAGCAGTGTACTCACCAGTCAGTAACTGAATGTGAATAAAGCTAGCAGAATTACTAGCCCTTATCTCAGTTTTTTCACACTTGGGAAACTTAAGTTATTTCTGCAGCCATCTTGAAAACCCTCCATCTCTGCAATAATTTTAGCAAGCAGTTGGTAGCGAGGAATAGAAGAACAAGAATGAGCTGGATGGGAAATAACACTATTTTAGGCCAAGCCACCTGGACAAAGATGGTATGAGAGATTCTATTTAGCTCAATAAATATGCATATATTTTTATAATGAAATTCAAGACTGTGTACACAAGCAACAGGATGTCTCTTGAATGTTGACAAACTAGCAGATTGCAGCAATTAAGACTGGCACAGTACATTACAGTCAGTGGAAGTGAATCTGAGCTACTTTAAAATACTTTGAAAAGGGTCCCATAAAAAGTTAATTGTTCTCCATTAGCAAGTGTGCAACATGTTTGGGTTTTATTAATGCAATCTTAAATATGATAAGACGATTTTATGAAAAAAAAAAATAAAACTCTATTACAGTAGTATTGCCAAGTAAAAGGTGGAAGCATCTTATATGAATTTATTGTGATAGTCTACTTGTTATTAGAAAGAAATAGTTTACTTGAGGCAGAGTAATAGTTAGAAACTATAAAAGATAACCCTTAAATTCAATTTAAGTTTAGACTGCTGCTGTAACCATTAAGATTAATGGAGAAAACTACTGGGTCCTACAATAGTTTAATTTGCTTTCTTAATTCTTTCATATTTTCATCTCCTTTGATGAGCAATAACAAATTGAAACTAAGTCAGCACTGTAGCATAGAGAGATAAAGCCATAACTATGGCCTGGGTGATTCAGGTTTGATTAGCAGCTCGTGTGTCTGAGACACTGACTGGGTGGGATGGGTGTATTTCAGAGTTGGAACATTTGCCTAGGCCCTCCTTGTGGGGAGGAATAGTCCATAGAGGGGAGTAGCCTTTGGATGTAAAACAGGCAAATGAAAAAAAGGCCACCAGTAGAAGCAGTTAATGGCTCAAACTTAAGGATGCCCTTATACTCATGATTTTCTTGCCTTATGAAATTAAGAAGGAGAGAACTGATTGACTGATTGACTGAAGAACTGGGAGTCTATTTGGATGTTTGGAAGCCAGTTGCACCTAAGCACCATTAAAGTCAAGTCAGGACCAAAAGGTACCATGGAGATGTATGGGCAATATTTTTTGTTGATGATCTACTAAACATTGCTTCCTGGATGTATTAGGTTTCTGATGGGCAGACCAGGTGTACTTGTTGTCCATGGCAAGGTAACAAGAAACATCATTATTGAATTATCACTTGTGACATAAGCAATCATATATTTATATAAATGAAAACAAATCATACTGACATATTTTCAATTGCAAACATTATACATCAAGTATATTCTTCTATACAGTCATTCTTAGTCAAACATAAAACAGTTCATTCAGTTTATGGTTTCTCTTAAAATTCTTTCCTCCAAAATATTATTTTGCATGTATTGTTCCCAAAATTCCCATTTTTTCTATGTAGTTTGCTCCTACCCTTTTCTAAAGATCCCACTTCCATTTTTTTTGTCTCGGTTACTATATTCACTATTTCTAGTACAGTTGGTTTAGACCTTGATTTCCATTCTAGTAGTTGCTTTTTTGGCAGTCACCAGAATTAAACTCAGCAAAAGTTTACTATGTATATGTAATTCCTATTCTGTATCACAGCTCAAAAAATAATTTTCTTAGTTATACCAATTTGCTAACCCAGTATTTCTGACAGAGTAGTCTGTGGGGAATTTTTAAAGCCTGCCAACTCAATACACCCCCAAAAAATATGTTTCCAAATATATCTTTCTTCCTCATCACACTTCCAACATTTGCAATCTATCTGAGGAACAATTCTTTGGAATCTGCTTGGAGTATAACAATACCTATGTAAACACTTCCAAGCAAAGATCCTAAATCTTCTAGACTTTGTTACATATTTGGGAACCATACATATATCCTCCTACTATTTCTTTGTGAATGGCTCATCCAATCTCTTCTTCCAATCCTTTTTAACCTCCTCTGATTGAGTCCTATAGTTATCATGCAGTATTTTATATGCCCTGCTAATTATCCCTTTTTAACAGCAGCTGCTATCCTAGATTCTACTAAAAACTATACCAGTACTGGTCTTTCACTTGGGATGCCCATATTTCTTTGTCTTTGCCTATATTCTGATATCAATGCTTGATAGGGAAGGCAATTTCTATCCTGCAGTCCAAATGAGTTCTTGGCCTCTTCCCATTCTAATACCTTTCCCTCTCTAATTATTTGCTCCCAATACCTTGGTTGCTTTCCAGTTTATTCTCTGTCCATCCTAATTGCAGTCATCCCTATCAGAATCTCCATTCACCATTCTCACATTGGTTTAGTTCTTATAATACGTTCTGCTACTTTATATAAATATAATATCCTGTAAGGTTGTTGCTACCCTATTTTTAAACTCTACTTTTGCTTTATCCTACTCCCTACCTATATTTTTTGAAAAAAAAATCTATCTTCCCTAATAACACTCGAATAATTTCCAGTACGCATTCCTTAAATTCTCTGCTTAACAAATTGCTGGAGAAATGCCAGCATTTCATTTTTATTTCATTATCAAGCATTTTTATTTTAGTTATTATTGGTAAAATATCTTAAATAGTTATTGGCTGCATATTAAAACTTTCAATTAAATGGACATATTCCTGTGCAATAAAATTTCTGTCTAGACTAGCCCCATTTTTGCACCTTGGGGAATAATATGTAAATTCTCTCTGAGCTCCTACCACTGAATTCACATTTTCCATACCAAATATTTTTATAAACATCTGCAAAAATCTACCCTCTTTTGTTATATTTTCCCTTCTAAGCTTCCCAGATACATCCTCACTGTTGTAAATCAAATTGTAGTTCCCACCTATAAGTAATGTTCCCTGCTGAAAGCTGATAATTTCCCCCAGAATTTTATTAATCTCCACTGTAGCAGCTTTAGGTGGAATATAAATACACGCCAGTGTAATCTTTTTCCCCTGGCAGTAGCCCCTTACTACTACAAATCTACCATTATATATTTTCCTCTTCTATCACTATCACAGCTACGTCAGCAATTAATACAAGTACTCCCCTTGTCTTTTGTCCCAGATATTCTGCTGAATAACCATACTGAAATCCTTTCTTTATCAAATGTACATGTTCAGTTCATTGCAAATGTGTATCCTGTAGCATAACTAGTTGCACTCCGCATTTCAATATAGTTCACTACTCTTTCCTTTTTTGTATATACCTGTGAAACCATTCACATTTAAATATAGTATGGAAAGTGTTATCATTATGATAAGAAGTTATTTATTATTCCAACCTGTTATGTATAACAGCTTTTATTTTAAATGTTTAGTTTCAGCTTTTGTGTTACATGCATACATTAACATTGGGAAGGTTGAGCTTTCATACAGTTGTTTCTTGTCATATCCATTTGAACTTATGACACCTCTTACGAGACTTTTTGTTTTAATGAATACCCTCAAACACAAAAAAAACACCCTCAGAACACCCCTATAACCTATTAGCTCAATACAAACAGAAAAGACGGTACATCTTCAAATAATGAAGTTTAACCCTCTTAACAGGAACAATTGCCCCAGAATGACAGCTACACTCACAGGCTTAAAGTGACCTATAATGAATGTTATCCATGCTTAGACACATCATACAGCCTGTGCTTCTACTTACGCTAAATGCTGTCTATTTTTGTGTTATCTTTATTACTCTCCCAGATAAAGAAAACAACTTGAATGCTTTCAGAAAACCTTACCTTTTAGCCACTGAAAAAAGCATTCTGCTTTTATTGCCCCATGGGCACACTAGAACCAGATACACAGTTGCCTTCAGCTAAAAGCTAATCATGTTGCATTGTGAAAATTTATTTGCGAGAGGAAAACTTTTCATTACATTCAGTGTTCCTTTATTTACTTGCTTCCCAATAAAAGTTGCTATTAGACCAAGCAAAGGCCCTTAATCCAACTATTCCCCCTATTCAAAATAAAGAAAAAGCATATCAATTTTACTATATCATGCTCCTTTTTCCAGGCTTTCTTTTCTTTTTACATTCCAATGCCTACATTTCTTAAAACTGAACAAGAAGAAAGAAAGAAGAAAAAAAGGCCAACTGTTTACTTTAATTCCCTATTACACACAAAAGTAACTGACTCAATAACAAAAAAAGGAAGTTGCACCAAAGCATGACCAATAAAACTTAATATACTTTATTTGAGCAAGCACTTCATGAACCCCATTTGCTTCTTCAGAATCTAAAAACTATTACACATCCAAAATAGTACTTAAATAAAAATTCAAAAATTGATCAGTGAATAGGCTACTTCCAACTGACAATGCAGCTCAAATATTTAAAGAAACAGTAACAGCAACCTAAAGAAGTTAAAATAACAACATAATGAAAACAAAAACACAAAAAATTTCCTATATAATAAAATCTCAAATTGGATGTAGCAGTCAGTGAGTCACGAATGCATATAAAACACCATTGCAAACAACTATGTCATGTTCTTTCTATATAAAAAATCCTCACATCTGTTAATTAATAAACAATTGCAACACTGTATATCATATCAGATGTTAAAATTGCAGAAAGAATACCTTCAACCTAAAAAGGAGCAAGTAAAGAACATAAACTAACCCCATCAAAAGATAAGTCATCATTCAGCACTTTATAATCAGCATTAGGCTTTACAGTATTCCTTTGGATTTCCCTTTAACTCAAAATACTCCATATGAAAGAATAGATTCTAGGATGCACTGTGTGAATGTAATCAGGTATTCCACTATATAATGTTAGTCCATCCCTTAGCTGAAATATGACTTTAGCTGTTAAAATACCTCAAAAATATCAAACAGAAGCTCAGGTCTACTAACAGTAAAACTCACATAAAAAAGACACAATAAAACATAACACTAAATAAAACTAACTCATTCCTAAAAGAGGAATACTCATACATACCCTATGGCTCTTGATAGTAATAAACTATTAAACTGCATCTTAAATCTATCAACTATCCATGGAATTTACATTCAGGACACGTCATAGGAAGGATGGTTCAGTCCTACACTCATAACTTCACTGCAAGCGCAGACTCCACAAGAACAACACAACTCTGTCATCAATCACAGGCCAAACTAACAAACACTACTGCTCTGTTAAGCTTGGCCTCAAATGAACTACCCACAGTGCCATCTATTGTCAACTTATTTATTTATTTTATTTATTTTCATTTGTTTACTGGGAAAATCCGACTGGACACGGGTCCGCTTTTCAGTGGAGGCCCAGGGAGAAAAGCTCCACAGTGTGATATACATTTCAAGTACAGTTATAAGGTGAATTCATACAAATACATTAAAAGGTGAATTACATACAAGTACATTAAAAGGAGATTACATACAGTATGTGAGAAATTAGTAGAAAGTAGACAATAATTGATTATCAAACAATTGGTGTTACACAGTAAATGAGCTGGCAACTATGGATTATTAACACTGAGTTCAGATTATGGAGGTAAAGTTGAATTTCAAAGGTGAACTTCACAATATATCACTTTAACTGCTAATGCCAAAGAATGTAACCTCAACCTTAAACTGACAGATTAAAGAAAATTTGCCCATCTCACATATATATATAGATGGTCTGGAACAACCGTCAACATATTCAGGTTTAAATATATAGAAATAAGTCTGGTGTCCTAGTTAGCTAAGGCTAAACCTACTAAACCCACTCAAAATATAACATGCTAGTCACCATACTCGTTCACCTCTGCCTCCTAGCTTGCAGGGCTGGTCTAACTGGCAGAAATTCATTCAAGCCCAACCACTTATGTTCCATGAGTCTAACAATCCACCGGGACTCCAAAGTATCTGAACAACTGATCAAATCACCTCCTCCCAGGTGGTCATAAACCATATCTATAACCTGAAACTGAAAGGTATGAGAATCACCTGTATTCAAAGTATGTTTGGATAAAGCACCACATTCTAATTTCCTCTTTGTACAATAACTATGGTCATGTATTCTCTCACATAACCTCTTGTTGATCTTGCCCACATAAAAACATGGGTAAGCCACACAGCAAGTAACCACATTTTTACTATTGCAATCAGCCTTCACTTTGAACTTAAACACTCTTCCTGTGTCTAGGTGCCTAAACATCCCTCCACACTCTATAAAGCAACAGAAATTACAGCTGTTGCAAGTAGTAGTCCCCATGGGAATACTATCCTTGATATGATGTGATGTTCTATCAGGGTAACACAACATATGTTCGAGTGATGGTTTATTCTTATATCTAAACCTACGGTGGGCTCCAGCCACCCTTATAACTTTCTCATCCAGCTGTAAAATCCCCGAGTTTTTATGATAAATCTCTTTAAACAGGTGTATATGACTACTATATGGAATGGTGACCATACTACCTTCATTAGTTCTCTCCACCTCCCTCAAAGCTTGGAAAAAATATGGTCTTGCTCTTGTGTGCCTCACACCCTTATCAATCTCATTCTCGATATATCCCTTCTTTTCAAATTAACTTCTGCTTCAAATGTGCATCACAAATAGTATCATCAGCACAAAGCTTAGACAACCTCATGGCCTGTCCCTTCACTATGTTATTAAAAATGTGTTGTGGGTGCACGCTAGAGCAATGAAGTAAAGATATCTTACTATACTCCTTCATGTAAAGATCAGTGGCAAAGGATCCACATGGGTGTCTACTAACAAGGACATTCAAAAACTCAACTCCTTCAAATGAAGTCTTCACCGTAAATTTAAGAAATGAGGTATTGTCATTCAACATAGATACAAAAACATCCAAATCACATTGTAACCCACCCCAAATGAGGAATAAATCATTCACAAATTTTTGGTAAAACTGGACCTGAGACACAGGTAGAACAACTCTGGTTTCCCAATGTTGGCATAGTTATGGGCACAAGTAGTGCCCACAGCTGCACCAGATCTGCAGATAATATTCCTCCTCAAACATATAATTATTCTCTAAAACTACTTCCAAAAACAAAGGAGGTCAACAAAGACTAAGTCATATTCACTCCACTTTAACAAAAAGCTCGTCACCATTTCAATACCCTGTAGACTGGGTATTACTGTAAATAACGATTGAACCTCCATGGTGACTAATAATACTCCTATAGATAGTACACCCGAGCTTCTGTTTGACATTTTTGAGTTATCTTAACAGCTAAAGTCATGTTTCAGCTTAGGGATGGGCTAGCATTATATAGCAGAATGATTCATTACATTCACACTGCATCACAGAATCTGTGTTTCATTTGAAGTCCTTTGAGTTAAAGGTAAATCCAATGGAATGCTGTAAAGCCTAATGCTGATTCTAAAGTGCTGAATGACAGCTTATGTTTTGATGGCGTTAGTTTATGTTCTTTACTTGCTCCTTTTTAGGTTGAATGTATTCATTCTGCCATTTTAACATCTGATATGATGTACAGTGTTGAAATTGCATATGAATTAACAGATGTGAGGATGTCTTACATAGAAAGAACATGACAGTTGTCTGCAAAGGTTTTTTTATATACACTTCTGACTCACTGACTGCTGCAACCAATTTGAGATTGTATTATATAGGAATACTTTTGTGTTTTTTAACTTCTTTAGGTTGCTATTACTATTTCTTTAAATATTTGAGCTACACTGTCAATGGGAAGAAGCTTAATGGCTGGTCATTTTTTTAATTTTTATTTAAAGACTGTTTTGTACGTGTAATGGTTTTTAGAGTTTGGATAAGTGAGTGCAAGATTCTTCCTAGACAGCATTTTCTCCTCACCTTTTGTGATTGATTTTCTTTCACATTCTCTAAATTTCTTCTTTGCTGGCATCCAGGCAGTTCACTTACTAAACAGTACCTGAAATTTAACCACAAAGAACTTTCTTTTTCTGAATTTCTTTTTTCATACTGGGAGAACTGAAATTAAGCTGTTACTTAGTGTACAGCCATCTTGGAAGTCCAATATGCTAGCAAGGTTGAATGACAGTATGTTGTATGAATAAGGACTATCTCGGATTGTTCCTGATCTTAGAAAATACTAGTTAAAATGGAAGCCATGACGCAGAAAGCACAAATATACAGGAAGCAACATATCAAGGAGAGTGATGTGACAAATAGAGACGGGAATGTATCTGCAGCAATACATTCTTTTTAGGAAATATGTCAGTAGTCCTTGCTTGGATGATGACAGAAAGTTTAAAAAGGCTGGATGAAGCACCTTTTAAATGTGTGCATCACAAGCTGTGGAGTCTGGTAAGAGGAATAAAAGTTGGATAACATATTTTAAAAATATGTTGTATGGTTAATAGGATTAAGGCATTGTGGAATGGTTTACATTCGTTTGTAGAATTGCATGACATTGCATTTTATTTACTCAAATGCACTTAATTGACTTACTTAAATGTCAAACCATATTTAACTGAGTTCAGTTTGAGTAAATGGAGCTTGACATTCATTTATGTGAGGTCAGCATTATTTATATATATAGTTCACATTTGGTAGGTTTTGGGTTTTGAGTGTGCACAAACTACATTAAAAAAAAATGAAAATTCGAATGTTGCATGTCACGATTCCTTGAATTTGACATTTTGAATAACCGTTATTTCAAACTTCATTTACTCCGGGCAATGGTTTTTTTTTTACATATTTTGTGTGATTTGTCTATATGAATGTAAACCTTGTGGAATAAATGGATGAGATAGGATAAGAGATATTACTAAAATTGTTCTTTCTAATAAGATGCACCCATTTGCTCTGTAAGTAATGTGATTAAAAAGTAAGTGATATATACAAGCAAGCATAAGAATTAATTTATTATTTCATGACAAAATGCGCTAATGAGAAGGTAGTAAAAAATAATACTACATAATGAAACAGCGTGGATTTGGGTGGCACACTGGTGCAGCGGTTAGCATTGTTGCCTCACAACAAGAAGTTCTCTGGTTCAATTATTGGCTAGGATGCCTTCTGTGCAAAGTCTGCATGTCCTCCGTGTTTGTGTGGGTTTCCTCTGGGTGCTCTGGTTTTCTCCCACATTCCCAAGACATGCTGCAGGTGGATTGGACATTCTAAATCAACCTTAGGTGTGAGTGTGTGTGCCTTCTGAGGAAGATTGGGTGCTGGGCTGGCAAATCAACACTGTAAAACTCTACTGCACTCGTTCTGTGGACCAGTGATCCACTGTGGTGACCCCTAATGGAAGCAGCCAAAAGGAGAAATGAGGTTTGGGACAGACCATTTTGTCCAGGGACATCTTCAAGGTGGGGGGGGGGGTTAGTTAGAGTAGCAGGATTTGGGAGGATAGGGGGAGGATAGGGTTAAATAGGAATGGATGAGGTTTGGGAGGAAGTGAGGTAGGGATAGGGAGGGGCTTAAAGGATGTTAGGCAAGTGTAACTGGAACAGGAGTCACACTTTGGCATGAACTTGCTAAGGTAAGGTGTGCCCATGATGACCTATAGGTATTCTGGGTGAAGAGGTAAGCCTCGGGGTGCTGGTTAGTGGCAGGTGGTCTGTATATATAACATAGCTGGGACTTAGGTGCATGTTTATATATATATATATATATATATATATATATATATATATATATATTTATATTTATATAAGAAATAGGGGATAGGCAGGGGATATGTGTCTACATAGTTGTCTGGTCTCTTTTGGTTTTAATGTGGCTTTTGGTTTTTGTTCCCTTGTTTTGTTTTGTTTTGCACTTAAAACATGTAAGCAGCTGAGCAGACTTTGTAGTTGTGTGGCTTGATTCCCCTTGTTGGCTGTGAGGTTGAAAAGTGGCCACAAGCATTGCTGGTTGTAGCGGCAATGAACCCATACCTCTACACTATACAAAACTATGCAGGCCCTCTAGTTGTCGCCTTGAGGCTTGGTCTGTTTCTCATAAAACATCAGTTTTCCAGTAGGTAGCGGCACATCTTTGGAGACTTGAAAATTAATGACATACTTGTAGGCCCACACTGCGTACCCATCAGACATTGCTATTTGCTTTACTTCAAAAGGCTATGAGAGTGTCATTGTGCTTTCGGCAGCTAAGTGACAATAATGGTCTCTAGTTTGCTTTTGGGTAGTCAGTGCTTTGCAGGGGCCATGCAGAGCATCTCATCATTTTTTTGTACTTTATGGTTAGAATGGCAGGTTTACTTGGCGTGACGTGAATGGGAAGTTGGCGGTCAGTGGTGGTTGTGCAGTAAATATTCAAGGTGGTTTGTTTTGTTGTATTGCTTTTTGTTTCAGCAGCAGAAATGGGTTTCTGTGGTTGCGAGATGGCCGTGAGTGATCACTGGTTGGTTGTGCATGCGCATAGAGTGCTAGGGATAAGGAAGGTCCAAATGTGTACCCGTTACTTGGTAGTTATGGGCCGATATTTTCAAGCTCTCTGTTTGGTGTCTTTGTTTTCCCATTTTGGCAAGCTTTGTGTAAAGATATACAGTTTAGATGTGATGAACAGTGCAACAGGGGATGGTTAAATGATGGCTCTACTGTAGTCTTTTTTTTTTTTTGGTGCTCCTTTCACAGGCTTAGAGGATAATTTTCAAAATGGTGGTTTGCAGTTGCAAATAAGACAGACATTTGTGTTTCAAGCTTCCTCCCTTTCAGATAATTCATGTAATGCATACCCATTCCTCATGCTTCAAACTTCCTGCATTTAGAAATTCAAGCCAACTGTTCTGCTTTTCAGATGGTGATGACAAGTTATTCTAATACACAACCTGTTCTGCATTCCATACTTCCCGTCTTTACAAATAATTCATGCCAAGGTATAACGTGTTAAGTCTGTAAGAGTAATGTTTAGTCCCGATACTTGCCTCACTTTTATTGTGTCTTTGTCCAGGTTTTTCACTTTGAGGGGTTGAGTGGTATGATTTGACACCTTAGAGATGCCTGGATTTTGCTGAGGGGCCAGATATCAGTCAAGCTGTGAATGGTTTGCGGGCTGCAAGTTGTTCATGGATGCTTTCCACGCCTTGATGGTGCAGTAGGGGTCTCTGCTAGATGTTTCAGCTTTATGTTCCCAAGACAGCCAAACTATTACTGGAACCTTCAGTTCATTTCTGCACACCACTGCATCCAGGTCACCAAATATGTCTAATGAACACTCCATTTTATGAGAGCACGCTTTAACAAAGGGGGTTGGGGAGGTGGCCTCTCATAATCACAATTTAATTGGTGTGGTCGTGGTGGAGGTGGCCCTGCTTTGCGTAGTTTGCTATCTGGTTGTTGTTGGTGTTTTTAGTGATCCTTGCTGAACTTTGTGGTGTTTGTGGATTACTGGGATAATCTGTTTGGAAGTCATTGGGTGGTGGTGCAGTGGTGTTTCAGATGTTTTGTCTTTTAGAGGATTCGGGTCGGGTTGGATTGGCTGAGACAGTGACTCATACCTCTCAACTGTACAGATTTTTGCAGAATGGCCACATTTTGCCCCATATGCTGGTCCATTTCTCATAGAAGTGTGTTTTTTGGCAAATCTTTGACAAGTATTGGGGTTGAAATCAGAGTATAATGATAGAGATTTGAGTTTCAGACTTCATACCCTCAGAAAATTCGGAGTTCTTATACTGTTAGTGGTGGTAGTGATCTTGCTCGGGTTCAGTTGAGGTAATTTTTCAATGTGAAGCCCTGATAGTTTTCACAGGCTCTGAGCAAGTGAGAACGTTGGTCTGTGTTTTTCAGTCATGGTTCAGTACACGTACAGCTTAAGGGTCCATAATACTGTGGGGGATGTTTTGGGAACAGCAGTTTTCTCAGCATACTCTAAAGAGCTACAGCAGACACAGTGTAGTAGTACATTGCACTATAGTGTACAGGGTCCTGGGTTGAGACTGGGTAGGACTAATTAATTTACAGCTAGATAATAGAAGCATTAACATGTAAATAAATAATACATAAATTATGTATATATATTTCAATGTTTCAGCTGTCTCCTGGTAAAATGGATCAATTCTTTAACCCCAGGCAGATGGTTTGGGGTCAGTATTACTAAGTTAAGCACTTGTATTCCTTCAAATCTAACTCCTGTCGTTCTCACATCTGAGAGTTAGCAAAACATACTGGTAGTAGAGAAAACATAATGGGGAAGTAGCAATAATATAAGAGTTTGAAACACTTTAAATTCCCTGGCTGCATAATATGAGAATATTTGTAAATTGTGATGGAGGTTTATACAAAAAGGGAGGGCAAAGTGAACACATTGCCACATAAATGACTGGGGTCGTGAGTGGTGTGAGCTGGTACTCTAAACCGTTAACATTTTAAAGGTGTCCCTGAGTTTTGGACTTGTCCCTGATTCTTTTATGTTCTCTAACCATCACACTGATTGGTTCAAATGTTTGAGTTAAAAATATATTTGTAAAGTTATTTGTGTTAAAAATGCATCAACAGTAGGTCCTGCTGGATGTATACATGTATATTAGGCTGTATTTTTGTAACTGATCAAAACTTGTATGTTTATTTATTATTTATTTTGCAGTTTTGTATACTGAGATGGTCCATTGGGCCAAGAAAACCTGTTTTCAATGGAGTCCCAGGGAGGAAAGCTCTATGACAACAACATGAGATAAAGACAATACATTCACATACATCAGAGAACCTGGGAAGGGTGTAAAGTTTGAAATTGTGTTACAGCTTTCAGAGTGGGCCTCATTGAGTGTGCTGTTCTCTAACCACTGGCACTAATAAAGCATTGTGATAGGGCAACAAGTATGCTGTTAACTGTAACAGCTACAGTGTGCATTGTGTCCATTTGTTCCACATTATGTGTTTAGTGTGCCTCATCTGGAGATGGAAGGTTAAGAGCTAGGCAGATGGCTTTACAACATAAGTTAGCTTCACTTATACAGGGTACTAATGGATGTGGTCTGGAATTTCAAGGTTACCCAGGTTGTGGATATTGCTAGGTCCCTTCATGTGTAGGGTTTAGTTTAACATATTCGACTGGGGAGTTATTGGAAGCATAGCTTTAGTTATGGCTGCTTTTGCATATGTTGAAAGCAGATTGCGGGGGAGTAGTACAACTTTACCATGAGGGTCTATAACAATATAATAACAGCTATTAATGAAAGATTGTGCTGTGATGTAATTCATATAGAGTTAACTTCAGCATTTTCTAGGGTCATATATGTAACACTGATCAATAAATTAGTACAACTAGGTATTGAGGTACTTTTGATAAGATGGATAGCTGCATGGCTGATAAATAGGACATGGCAAGTATCATACAGCAGCTGGGCTCTGTCCTTGGCCCTTACTTGTTTAGATTTTATCTTTCAGACCTAACCTTTTCATCTGCGGAGTTCTACAGTTTATATGCAGAAATTGGGTAAACCGGGGATTTCTTTAAGTGTAGCATGTCCAAAGTTTTGGTGGTTTAGAATTGCAAAGTTACCCGGGTTGTGGATAGGGATAGGTCCCTTCAGATGTGGGGTTTACTTTTAATATATTCCACTGGTAGTTAAATTTATATTGGGTATCTGAAAGGGTCATAGAAGGCATTGCTTCACTTATGGCTGTTTTGTCATAGATGGGAGTGTCGGTGGTACATTTCTTCCCAGGTTGACATGATAGGTTGTCCATGATGATGTCTTGGAATGTGTTATGTATTTTGATGTTTTACATGTCTTTTTCTTTCTTGCAGATGGGGTCTTGGAATGCTGTGGCTGTAATTTGGAATAGGTGGGTATAAGGTGGAGCCTTCTCTATTAGAGGGTAATAGCCGTGTCGAGGTTTAAGTCTCCGCCCTTGTGGCTCTGACGGATCTAGATTTTTGAGGTGAAGCATATTCATCAAATCTGGGTTTGACATGACCTTGTATGTTAGGCAAAGGTCACCTCTGAGCAAGTGTAATGCGACTGAATAGAGCTGGAGTTCTTTCAGTCGGGCAGCATAGGTCAGATGTTTGAGACCCTTTATCCTTTTGGTGAGGAACTTTGTGGCCTCTCCAGCTGCTGCAAGTGTCGGGTCAGATACATTCCGAATGGGGCATTGTACTCAATCATTGGTCTGATGAGTGATGAGTATAGGGAGACTATGACCTCCCTTGATCTAGATGAGAATCCCTTCATGATAAGGTGGGCAATGTAGAAGGTCTTCCTAACTACTTTAGCTACATGGGTGTCGAATGACAGACTACTATCAACCTGGGTCCCCAGGTCCCTGATAACTTCTTCTGTACTCAGTGGATTGCCACCTATTTGGTAGCTAGGGGTAACCTTGTTTTTCCGAAGGGTATGACTATGCATTTTTGGCATTTAACTTTAGGCCATGGCTCTGGCACCAGTTATCCGTTTCTGTGAGACCCTTCTGAAGGATATCCGTGTCAGATGTGTTTTCTACTATGGCGCCAGTTTGCAGTCATCTGCAAACTTTGTCAGCCATAACCCTCCTGTGTTTGCTTGTACTGGAAAAGTAGATGCCAAACAAGAGTGGGCCCAGGACTGAGCCCTGTGGTACACCACTTGTGACAGGCTTTGAGTCTGACATGGCGCCAGCAACTCTGACCCTGTGGGTTCTGTCACTCAGCCAGTTTGCAACCCATCTTGTGATGTATGGGTTAACATTTACGCTGATGAGTTTTTCAATGATACCCGAGTGGGGTATTGTATCAAAGGCCTTTGCCAGATCGAGGTAGGCTGTATGGACTGCCTTTCCCTCATCAATGGCTTTGGTGACTGTTTCGAAAAAGTCAACCAAGTTTAGAAGGCATGATCTGCCTTTGACAAAGCCAAACTGGGATGGATCCAAAGTCTGCAAATTCCCTATGTCTTTATTTATGAGGTCCATTATGATCCTCTCCATGGCTTTGCAGATAAGGCTTGTCAAGCTAATGGGCCGGTAATTTCCAGGGTCGGTGGAGGCACCGCCTTTGTGAAGTGGGACCACAGTTGCAGTGCGCCACTCACTGGGTACGTATCCAGAGGTAAGACTATGATTAAACAGCTGTCCTAGCTGTGGGTTTAATTCCTGTTGAGTTCGTGGAGCACACAGCCGGGGACACCATCAGGTCCCATGGATGCTGTGTTTTTTGCTTTGGAGAGAGCAGTTCTCACTTGGGCGTTGGAGATGTTTGGGGGCTGCAATCGCTTGGTATAGATATCTCTCCTTTTGGGAGGGGAGAAGTTTGCACTGAACCTGTCAGCCAGTATGTTGGCAATGTCTGTAGGATCAGTAATCTTCACATCATTTTGAACTAGTTCTGAGCATATCTGGGAGTTTCCTCCCAGGTTTCTAACATAGCTAAAGAAGGCCTTATGATTGTCTTTTGAGTCTTTAGCTATTTTTCTCTCAAAATTTGCTTTGGATGATTTTATGAGAGCTCTTAGTTTTTACTTATAGTGATCAAGGGTGTCTTACCTTTTAAGGATTTTGCTCTATCTTGTAGTAGCTTCCTCCTTTTGTTGTAGAGTTTGTTTATGGCTGGGGTCCACCAGAGTGGACGCTTGCCTTTGGTACAAAGAGTCTTTGTTTTGCTTGGGATTGCCTTATCCATGCAGTCCTGCAGGTGCTGGTAGAAGGCATTTGTAAGTGATTCAGCGGCTTGAGTACTGTTTTCCGCCGGCTCGGGGCCTTAAAGGAGACCACACTAGTCTTTAGAAGTGTGAAGTCGGCTTTCGAGAAGTTCTTTACTGTGGTCTTTTTATTTCAGGTGGGGTGGGATGAGGACCTCCAGCGAGATTAGTTTGTGATCTGATCTCACCAGTGAGGGGTATACTTCCGGTGTTGAACATTGTGCTCCCATGTTCGTGATGATGAGATCAAGTATGTTTTCTCCTCTTGTGGGGATGGTGACTAGTTGTTCCATGGCATTTGAGTTTATGAATTCCAGGAACTTTTGGGCTAGGGTGTTTGGGCTTGAGTAGTGTTCCCAGTCTATATTAGGGTAATTGAAGTCACCTAGTATGATGGTGTTTGGTGATACATTTATCCCTCTAGTGTTTTCAGGAAGGCCATGTGAGGTTCCTGAGTTTGTGAGGGTGGCCTGTAACATGCTACAATTTGCAGAGCAGTCTTGCCTATGGTTAATTGCACCTGGATGGTCTCCGATGCATCGTGCGTTGCCACCAGTCTTGAGGTGTGGGTGTCTTTGATGAATATGGATACCCCTCCTTTCTTGGTATTGTCCGGATTTTGGGGCCGGAACGCATGATAAGAGGTAAAACCTGATAGTGCTGGGGTGCTCTCAGGAGCCTTGAACCAGGTTTCTGTCACTGCACAGACATCGATGTTCTCCATACTGAGAAGGGCCTTGAGTGCGTGCATTTTGAGATTTAGACTTCTGGCATTGAGCAGCATTACCCTTAGTTTTTTCCTTTTTTGTGTTCTAGGGTGGTAGGTTTAGAATTTGAGCCTTGCCTAAAAGGCACTATGGGGTGGCAAGAGCCTTTGCCAATATCCGGAATCCCAGGGTGACAGGTGCAAGCCGTCCCTTGAAGCAGCGTGGCTTGTCCAGCATGTCATCCCAGGCAGACAGACATTGATCCCCTTTGAATGACACCAGAGTTTAAGCCAATTGTTAAAGCTGATCATCTTATCTCTGTATTGTGGCATCATTCTTGGTGAAGGTAGGATACTGCTCAAGGTCAGGGTCATACCTGCCTGGGCTACATAATCAGAGAGCTCCTCAATGTCTCTTTTCATGTAGTCCAGGAGGTACGTCTCAGGTCATTTACACCAGCGTGGACAATGACTGAGTCATATTTGTACCTGCTGTTGAGAGACCTGAGTGCTTGCGTTATGTGGCGGATTCTAGCGCCCGACAGGCAGCTTACTGTGACCTTCTCCTTACTCAGTCTGGTGAGCGGGACGTCAGTGTGTCTGACTATGGAGTCACCAATGACTAGTGTGTCTGGCATTGTGTTTGGCCTTAAGGGCTGTGACTGTTTGACACTCTGACTGTGAGGTCTATGTGTTGCAGGTGTTGTGTTCTGAGGTGGTGGTTGTTTGGGTGTCTGCTTTGGTGGCCTCTGCTGTTTTGGTAGATTTTTGATCAGAGCCGCCGAGTATGTCTTTGTGTGTTTATGTGTATGATTTGTGGAGATAAGCACTTATTTTCATAGGTGGGTGAATGGGTGTCAGGTCAACACTTTTGAAGGGCTGGCAGACCTTTTGGTGAGGAACAAGCACTTAGCACTTTGTCTGAGGACATGAGAATTTGGTTAGCAGATAGGGAATGTAATAGCATAGATGAGTTGGGGGGAAAAGGGAGACCTATACCTAGCAAGCAGGGCATCACTGCACAGGAAAGGGTTACCTAGTGGTGCTCATGGGTCTAAGGGAACCCATGGTGGGCAGCCTAAACCACCCAACAGAGTCTGCCAGTAGCAGGGGAAGCCACTAGTTTAGGTACATGGCCAGGACCAAGGGTTAAATGTTTTAATGCAACCAGTGGGCCATGCAGTATATAGATGTCCACGGAGCCAAGGTGGGAACAAAAGGTGGGAGAGCTAGTAAGTGGTAATGACAGAATCATTAAGTTGTATGAGACAACAAGGGTACCAAACTACCATAAGAGGTTATATCCTAGCTTAGTAAATAGAAAACAGGCCACTGCTAAGAGAGACACAGACTCTGACCTAACCATTGTGAAGCCTGCAATGGTTAAAGAGGAGCACTACTTGCTTGAGCAGTTTACTCCAGTCAGAGCTTTAGGAAGGACCCCATTCCAAATACCTTTGTCTAGGGTTCACTTTGACCAGGAGGGTGGAAAAGGAAGCAAGCAAGTAGGTGTGTTTGAGGATATCCCTGCAGATATCCTGATAGGGAATGATTTCGATAATGCAGTAGTTTGTGTTCATGCAGTTACATGCAGTCAGGCTTGGAGACAAGTATGTGGGTCTGGTAGCCTGGGGGGGGACCTAGACAGACTGCACACTTGAAGCTAGGACTGGTGAGGTGGCTAAATCAGAGAGGGAGCTACCCTGTAGTAGTGAAACTGAAAGTGAGTCACAGCTACTTATGGGTACTGATGTTCCCTTGGACAGATTACTGCAAGGGAAGAGGTGAGTAGTAGTAGTACCAAGACTGACAGTGAGGCAAGGCTGTCAGAGAATACCAGACTTCTTGTGGAAGGGAAGCTGGGAAGGGTTACAAAGAGAGAGTTGAGACAGGCTCAGCTCTCATACTCAACATTACAAGGCCCGAGGGAGGTAGGTACTGAAGCATGTGATTCTCAAGGAAAGGGGCAATCTATATACTGGGACAAAGGGTTACTGTATAGAGAGTGGATCCCTGATGGAGGGCTAGAGGGTGAGAGAATACAGCAGTGGATAATGCCCAGTGCCTACCATCTGGCACTTCTAGCCATAGCCCATGACATTATCGTTGCAGGTCATATTGGCATAAAGCACACAAAGAGACGTATTATGCAAAACTTTTATTGGCCTGGGATTTCCAAGGATGTAACCGGATACTGCAGTATCTATGAGCAGTGCCAAAAGATAGGCAAGGCAGGAGAAAATGTCAGAGCTCCTTTGATGGCTGTGCATGTGATTGAGGAGCCATTTCAGAGGATAGCTATGGATATTGTGGGGCCTCTGAATACCCCAAGTTCCACAAGGAAGAAGTGTATCCTAGTGGTACTACATTATGCTACCAGATACCCTGAGGCAGTAGCTCTGTCCTCTATTGGGGTAGAAATGCTGGCAAATGCTTTGTTAGAGATTTTCAGCAGGGCAGGTTTCCCAAAAGAAATACTGACTGACAGAGGTGCAAATTACATGTCAGACCTGCTGGCTTGTCTGTGGAAGCACTGTGTGGTGAAGCACCTAAAGACCACCTCCTATCACCTTCAGACTAATGATCTGGTGGAGAGGTTAAACTCTGCACTAAATACCATGCTACAGGCATTTGCAGACCATTTTAAGAGGGACTGGGACAAATATCTGCCCTATCTGTTGTTTGCTTACAGAGAGGTGCCCCAGGCATGCACAGGTGTTTCACCCTTTGCTTTGCTGTATGGGCATAGGGGTGAGGAGACCTTCAGATTCATTCTATGATGAGTGGAAGAGTGAGTGTGAATTACAGAAGGAGTCTGTTGTGGCACATGCCCTAAACATAAGGCCAAGGTTCAGGGAACTCATGGGCTTGGCCCAGGATAACCTGCCAGACGCCCAACAGCACAGATAGGTCTGGTATAGGTTCATAGGTTCATCGGTAGGTACTAGGCTATCTGTCCGAGGGCATTTATAAGCCTAGTCAGAGTGTGTCAGCTTTCGCCACCCCATTGATTAATTAACTGATCCTCTGTCAAGCAGAACCAATGAAGTGATCCCAGGGGTGTATTTTCTGTTACCCATCCACTCGTCAAGGTTTCTCCTGAAGAGTGTTAGTGAGGGGCTCTGCCTATTGTAGTTTGGAATTTTGTTCCAAAGCATGGGGAGTCTCTGTGACAGGAATATATCCCTCCAGCATGTTATATTTACTGTTGTGGTGAGGTTTAGCTCACTAGAGCGTGTGGCTCGCAGTGACTTGGATTTTTTTAGGTGGAGCACATCCATCAATTCTGAGTTGGACATGGCTGTGTAAGTCAGGCAGAGATCACCTCTGAGTAAGCGATATGCCACTGAGTACAGCTGGAGTTTTTTCAGTTGGGCTGCATGGGACATATGTTTGAGGCCAGTAATCCTCTTGGTGAGGTACTTTTGTGGTCTTTCTAGCTGTTGGAAGTGTCCTGTGAGGTACTTCCCAAATGGGGCATTGCACTCTATGATGAGTCTGATGAGTGACGAGTAGAGGGGCACTATAACCTCTTTATTTCTAGATGCGAACCCTTTAGTAATTAGATGGGCCACATAGAAGGATTTCCTAACTACTTTGGCAATATGATTGTCAAAGGAGAGATTACTATCTACCTGGGTCCCCAGATCTCTTATTACCTCTTCTGTATTAAGGGGCTGCCACCAATGTGGTAATTCATGGGTGTTTTGTTTTTCCCAAATGGGATGACTATGCATTTTTTGGGATTTAGTTTGAGGCCATGACTTTGACACCAGGTGTCCATCTCAGTAAGACCCTTTTGGAGGATGTCCGTGTCAGCCGGAGAGTCAATTATGGCTCCCAGTTTGCAGTCATCGGTGAACTTGGTTAGCCATAGTCCTCCTGTGTTTGCCTGTACTTCAGAGAAGTATATGCCGAACAGTAGGCATCCCAGGACCGAGCCTTGCGGGACACCACTTGTGACTGGTTTAGAGTCGGACCTGGAGCCCGCTATTCTTACCGTGTGAGTTCTGTCTGTAAGCCAGTTGGCAACCCACCTCATGATGTAGGGGTTTATGTTCAGGCTGGTGAGTTTTTCTGTAATACCTGAGTGGGGAATTGTGTCAAAAGCCTTGGCAAGGTCAAGGTAGGCTGTGTGAACCACCTTTCCCTCGTCTATGGCCTTAGTGACTGTCTCGAAGAAGTCAACCAGGTTTAGTAGGCATGATCTGTGCTTAACAAAGCTGAACTGGGTCGGGTCAAGTGTTTGGAGGTTCCCAATGTCTTTGTTAATGAGTTCCATGATGATGTGCTCCATGGCCTTGCAGACCAGGCTAGTCAGGCTTATGGGGCAATAGTTAGCAGGGTCAGTTGTGGCCCCTCCTTTGTGGAGAGGAATAACCATTGCTGTATGCCATTCTATGGGCAAGTAGCCTGTGGAGATGTTGAGGTTAAACAGCGTGTTTAGGTGAGAGGTTAGTTTGTTCTGTAGTTCATGCAAGACGCAGCCTGGGACACCATCTGGCCCCACTGACACTGTGTTTTTGGCTTTTGAAAGGGCTGTTTTCACCTGTGCATCTATGATTTCCAGGACACTACACTTTTAGTATTGTTGTGGGCCCTTTTGAGGGTGAGAGGGGTGAAATTTGCACTGAATCTATCTGCCAGGATGTTGGCAATATCAGTAGGTCCAGTATATTTTGTGCTATTTTGCACTAGTTCAGTGCATATCTGCAAGTTGTCACTTAGATTCTTAACATAGTTAAAGATGGTTTTGTGGTTATTTTTTGAAGTTAGCCTTGGATGATTTTATGAGGGACCTTAGTTTCTTACTGATACTGATCAGGGATGTCTTTCCTTCTTGGGATTTGCTTTTTCTCTGAACTAGTTTTCTCCTTCTATTGTATAGCCTGTTTATGGCAGGGGTCCACCAAACTGGTTCCTTCTCTTAGAGGAGAGAGTCTTGGTTGGGTTGGTATAACAGGAATGTTCAAGCTAGAGTATACTGTGGGGCAGCAGGTTATGGTTCTCATTCCTGTCAGACACAACAAGCTGCAGGCAGCTTAGAGAGGACCCTTCAAAGTGGTAAGGAAGGTCAGTGATGTTAACTACATGGTAGAACTGCTAGGCAGGAGGCAGCGGCACAAACTATACCATGTGAACATGATGAAACCTTACCATGATCAGGAGGCCCTGGTACTAAGTATTTGCAGTACAAGGCAGGAGGCATCTGAGGGGGATCTATGGCTACAGGAAGCCAGCCAGCAAAGTCCCAAATTACTATTGTGGAGCCTAGGGTTGCGGGCATATGATAGGACAGTGCAGCACTGTACTGGGGTCAGCAATGCCAAAGCAGCTCTTATCTCAAGACAGGGAACAGGTAAGGTATTCCTAGATAGGCTCATCCTTCTCAAGAAACGTTTCTAAAGGGCCACTCAAAAAACTAGCTTGAGACTTCAAGGAGGGAAGAAGTGTGACAAAAGGAGTTACTGCCAGCCTAGGTAGCTGGGATTTTGTAAATAATTATATGTCATTTGTGAATATCAACATGATTTATATAGAAGAGTGACAAAGGGAGATACTGCCAGCACAGCTATCTGAAATTTTCTAAATAATTATCTGTCATTTGTGAATATCAACATGATTTAGATAAGATGTTTGTGTTACAAATGTATGAAAGCTGTATGTCATATAAAATGGTTTGTTCAGACGTGCTGAAGAGGTATTTTACAAAGTGTTGTTTGAAATGTATCCACAGTGTACCCTACTGGAGAATAACTGAAATGTTTATGCACTGTTGTTAACTGTTTAAATGTATATTTTAACAGTGGAAACTGGAATACAGGAGGTTAACTTCAGGAAAATAGCTGAAATTAAATTACTTTATGGCTAGGCCTTAAAAAAGATGTTATCTTTCAGTTTCAGTGCAACAAGAGACACAATGTCTGTACTAGAAAAGTTTTCTGCATTGTCTTTAAATGTGGAGGAATGTAAATTGTTTTATCTACAAAAATACAATCAACATCAAACCTCTGCAAACCGCCATACCTAAATTTCAAAATGCTGAAACCTTAGGTTGAACCCTAAGCATAAATGATACAAAAACTATCATTCTCTGCTGTTATATTTCCCCAGGTAATAACTCTCCCATTATTGAAGAAATGTTACAATGGGCCACAGATAATCTCCCCCAAGAAACCATCTTACTAAGTGACCTCAACACTGATTGGTCAGTCTGTACCTCTAACAACTCTACTATCCATATTAATCTTTACAGTTTTACCCAGCCTATCCAAGAACCCACTAGAATCGACAAAAAAAAAAAAAAAAAAAAAAAAAAAAACAGTCTATTCTAGATTGGACACTAGTTAACTGCCCCAAACAAAACTATCAGACAGGATGCCTTCCTGATGGTCTTAGTGACCATCTCCCCACCTTCCTCCTGCGGAAACATACCAACATAGCCAAGCCCATTGTTTTTAGACAAGTCAGAGACAATTGTAATCTAAATATACAAGAACTAAACAGTATTCTACAACATAGTAACTGGAAACCACTACAAACCCTAAATCTAGACCAAGCCGTTGACTACTTCAACAATTTTCTCATCGATACCATTGATAGACTCGCACCAATTAGGAAAATAAGAGCCATGTCAAACTATGCACCATGGCTAACTAGGGAAACTAGATCCCTTCTAAAGTCTAGGGATAAGGCTTAGAGAATTTGGAAGAAATATAATACTAGCCTAGCCAAACAAAGTTACCTACAACTTAGAAATCATGTCAAGAGACAAACTAAACTTGACAGACAAAATTACTTCCTCAATATCCAAATCAAACACTCAAAAGATCCCCAAAAGTTTTGGCATGCCATTAACTCTCTCCTAAAACCAGGCAAAACTACCACTCCTAACTCCACGAATGACAACAAGGACATTGCCTCCCAATTCAATCACCACTTCACAGAATCCACCTTAACACTATCCTCCCAATTATCCAAAAACAGCCCTACATAAAACCCAACCAAATGCCCTGTCAACATCCCATCCTTTACGCTCTCACCCGTTCCCACCTCAACAATTAAAACACCTCCTAAAACTGAAACCTACCACCCTTGCCGCTGACAGTATACCAGCCAACTTCCTAAAAATAGCTGCTGAATCCTTATCCTACCCTGTTTCTATTCTTATCAATCCCTCCATACAAGAAGCATATGTCCCACAGCTATGGAAGGTATCATACATTATTCCACTAGATAATGGCAGAAACTCTTATGAATGCTCAAATTATCACCCCATTGCCATTTTATCCCCCTTATCTAAAATACTAGAGAAATTTATACATTCTCAGGTAACACAATTCCTAAACTCACACCATCTCCTCTCCCCCACACAGCATGGCATCCGATAACACCTGCACTGTTGTTTTAAATATTTCCTGTGATTTGAACTCTGCTGTTGCTTGTTTTTCCACAGAGCTAAAGGATTCCTGAGTGAGTTGTTGTAGGGTGGGAAGTGGTGGAGCTGAACAGATAAGAGTTGAATCGTCAGTGTATTGTACACGTGAAGCATGCCGTGTGGTGGTATGGAGATTATTGGTAAATATAGAGAAAAGAAGTAGGCCTAATATGGAATTCTTGTGGTACACCTATGGTAGTTGGGAGTAAGGGGGATAGTACATTTTGCCATTGGACAGATTGTTTCCTATTTGACAAATAGCTTTTAAACCACGCTAAAGTGAAAGGGCAAAGGATAGGGATGTCATGGTGTCTAGTAGTAAGGAATGTGAAACCATGTCAAATGCTTTGGAGAGGTCTAGAAATATTGCAGATGCAAAGTTATTATTATTTCTATGTTGGTTGATCAGATTGGTGAAAGAGAGCAGAGCAGTGGTTGTGCTATGGTGTTGTATATATGTGTGTGTGTGTGTGTGTGTGTGTGTGTGTGTGTGTGTGTGTGTGTGTGTGTGTGTGTGTGTGTGTGTGTGTGTGTGTGTGTGTGTGTGTGTGACACACACACACACACACACACACACACACACACACACATACATATAAGCAGTTCTTCTTTGTCAATGATGTACTGTGTTGTATAAAACTTAGTTCACATCCGCCCTGTGTCCATACGGGTTTCTGCCAAGTGTTCTGGTTTCTTTCCCACATACCAAAAATGTGCCATATTTGCCATAGGTAAACTGGTAATTGTCTACGTTGTCACATTATATGTACCATATAGGAAGAGTCAGAAAAAATTGGTTCATAAGTTCTGTGGTTTTGGAGCATTCTTCAGTGGTGTTCTTTTGATTTTGCTACCATATAGGAAAGAGATCAGTAAGTCTGGTGATGTTTTGACCCCCCATCCCCCCACTATTGAGAAGTTCTACCCAATGCAGCCATTTACTGCTGGGATAGACTGTAGCTTCCCCAAGACGTTGCAATTGATTAAGTGAGTAATCTGAGTATGAATGGATGAATAAAAAGAATGATGTGTCGTATTGATTTGCCTGTTTCCTCTGATCAAATTATCTGTAGCTGTTTTGGCAGAAAGTCTTTTTCACCCCATAAAATGCATTCATATAATATTTCCCAAAGAAATTTCTGATATATTTACTGAATACTTTTATAGCCTGTACTACTCAACAAAACTGCATTAGTTATCTGTTTGAAAAGTATTCTATGCATATTCATATTTTCAACAGTTGTTCATATATTGTGTTATTTACAGATAAAAATAATAGAAAATGTTTAAAAATGAAAGAAACAAAATAATCATATTAGCAAGTGATGGTTTTGTTTGTTTAGGAAGATCCCCATCTTGTACATCACCTGGTGTAATATTTTGAAAAAGTCATTTTCCAGTAGCAGTACAGACAGGAAAAATTCTATTCTTGTTTACGTATAACCATTGAAGTGACCGTCAGTTCTGTAATATGGAACCTGAAGGCAAAACAACAACCCCATCACTCACAGACAAAACTCATTAGCAGGATAAGCACATCAACTGAGCAAGGTCAATATGTGCAAAAAGTGGAAGGCTTTTTCCATTTAAGCATTTATCTGACTTTGAATTAAAATTCATTGACATTTTCATCAGATTCTAAATAATGCTGTGCCCTCACCTGGTAACAAATTAAAAGGCTGGATGCTTTAATTTTTGCATTAATATGTCACTCTAATCACATACTCTTGGGGAAACAAGTAAGCAGATTTACAATGCACTTATCAGCAGAGTTTAGTTAAGCAGCAAGAACAAGTGAAGTAAATAGGGTCCATCAGAGTATAATTATAGTGACTGTGATTTGATCAGCTAGAAAATTTCTTCAAGCACCTATCTCAGCAGCACATAGTTCTTTCAAAATTAAAAACTATTGAAAACATCGTTTTAGGGTGGTATACAATGCCCTGTGTAATTATTTCAAAGGTTACCAAAGAGTTAGCTAGGAAATAGCATACCTTGAAGAGGGCAATGGAATAACATTTCATGTAGCCCTTCTTGTGTGGATAACAGTATACTTGGGGATGACCCAGGTGATGAGGCCTGAATCAAAAACTAATTCAAAGGGAATGCGGTACATAATGAATGAGTGATACCAACTGATATGCAGACAAAATAACATGCTGAGTTTATTACCATAAACCACTGCCATACCTACAGCACAGTAATGAAAATAATTTCAGTAGAAAAATATATCATTTTCTAAATTCTGAGGATATTTTATTCATTTACATGAAATAATGTATCTTTTCTCACCTCTTGTAAGAGTGGAATGCACAGTACTATAAAAATATAAACTTTTCTGAAAATGCATTGTATTGTTAATGATGTATATATTTTAGATTTACAAAAGTATAGCAAGATAATTTATTCTTTATTCTTTATATAGTTTCTCATTTAACAGAAGATGACTGGGCTAATCTCCCCCTTTTCAGCTATGATTTTGCTACATAATTAAAACATATAGTCATAATGTTTGGAAGAAGGGCACACACTAGAGATGGAGCAGTGCATGCAAAGACAACATCACAGAGTTAACAAAATTGGAAATTCTGTAGCAATGTCTGACATACATTTAGGTCAAGAAACTAAATGCAAAGGATCCCTACCACATACAACTACAAAAAGTATTTTCCATAGGATTAGTGGTGGTTAAAATAGATTTTATCATAGAAAAAGTAGGTGAGTTCAATATAGAGATAGGTAAAAGCTTCCTTAGCCTGGAATTCCATTGAGAAAAGGCATTCCACTGCATAGTTATGGTCAGGCAGGGTAAAATGATTAGAAATGAGTGGGTGCAGGCTGAGGAAAATGCTAAGGATGGCAAGTTGTTCCAGGTAAACAGCTTTCTAGAGAGTGGAACAGGAAGCAATGTGATGTGTGTGTGTGCTATGGGTAATAATTTCTCTATAGCCAGGACAACAAATTAGTGTTCTAAGCAAGAAAATAACAGGACAAATTTATATTCCTTATGCCAGAAGACTTGAAGCCTGTGTTAAGTCGTATAAATTACCAGTGAAGTGCCACACTCCATGACAGGGGAAGTGTTTATTTTCCAGTGGTGCTTCTGACATTATGGGTTAGCATGTGTGTGATTTTGTGACATACTGCCAGCATAGCCTTAAGTTTAGGCGCTATTGAGTTAGTATGGGTTTAAAAGATAAGCTGGCAGTTAAGTGTGAAAGCAAGGTATTTAACAGGTTGGCTAGAGTGTACAGGGCCACAGAGAGTGAGGTTACAGACTAGGTGTTCAGAACATGAGATAAGTACTTAGCAGTTCCAAACATCAAGGCTTCAGTTTTTGGATGTAATGCCTAGGTTCTGTGAAAATGATCCAGTTTTGGAGAGCATTGTGGTAGCCAGTAACAGTTAATCTGATGTTTTACAATGCATCAAAGTCTCATATTACAAAACCATCGTTAAGTCCCATGGAACATCTGTTTTAACCTGGTGTAAGTGACAGAAGGAATTGCCTATTCCAAATTTCATTAACAAAATCTTGTAAAAGACAGCTCAAGTACACATATGCTCACAACATATATAAGCAAGCTTGTCATACTCTTAACAAATGAAGCCTATGAAGCATTTCTTGCAGGGGACAAGTACCCCTTCATACCCATCTACCAGAGTTTGTCTTCCCCAACACCTTACTTCATTATTCTCATTCCACTCCAAGTTTTGTCCACCTCAGAAAAAGACAAATTACTAACAAGCTCCTTCTCTAGGATACTGTGGGATTAAAGCACCCAGTAAGCACTAACATATGAATATTCTGATGTCACTTCTACATGAAACAAGCAGTTGTACAACAGTGCATGAGCAATGATTACCTCAAACTATCACCCTGTGGTTGTTACTCAAGCACAGCTGATCAAAGAAAGTGGCTTTAAGCATAATGATCTTTCCTTTGGCATTGCATATATTCTGATGAAATCTAAAGAAGTTGGAAGTGAGTTATATGTTACTATAATACTTAACTTTAAGTGGTCTCCAGTTAGGAATTTACAAGAGACTCACATTGGTTCATGGCCAATGGTAATGGTGCAATGGGATACATCTGTGACTGGGAGAGGTCTCCGGTTAGGAGGGTTCAAGTGATCTAATTTGGTTTGTGGTCAATGGTATTAGCACAGTGGAACACAAGTACGAATGGGAGAGGTCTTCAATTAGGAGGGCACAAGAGACCCACTGATATGTGGCCACTGTTATTAGTATAGTGGGATACGTGTATGACTGGGAGAAGTCTCCAGTTAGGAAAGAACTTCGGTTAGCGGTCACTGGTATTAGCCCAGTTGGATACACGTCTGACTGGGAGATGTTTTGTATTAAGTAGAAGTATGCCCCTGATCTGCTTCTTGGTTTATACCAGCTAAAGGACTGTTAAAGAAAGGCTGTTGTGAAGGATTATTTATCACTAGCCTTTCTTCACAATCTGCACCAATCCTTTCTGTGGAAGGTTTTTTACTTTTTATTTTGCATGGTAATGGACTTTTAGACTTTCTGAAGGGGAGTGATTTCATCATAATACTCTGCATGGCACTGACAGAGATAGCTGTATGATACTGGCTTATATATTTTTCTCCACTTTAGTGAGGTCAAGTTACAGACACTTTTAAGATGCATTAGATCCTATACAGATACATAGATAAGCACACACACAAAAAATAAATAAATAAATACACTAAAATACTTCACCTGAAGGATTTATTACTTGAGAAGCTTTCTTGGGAAAGTATTACACTAAAGCCTACATACTATGATATATAAATGGAAGAATATATGGAAGAATATCTATCTATCTATCTATCTATCTATCTATCTATCTATATATTACAGATATATAATTGTGTGTGTGATCTGGAAGTAAAACAGAAAACCTTCCTTAGTGGTGAATGTAAGGAGGGCATAGCCTTCCCCTGCAAAACAAGTTATCTGTGTTTTTTTCCCTATTTTTATATAGTAAACCACTGTAGTTTGAAATTATAAAAGTCTTTCAGGAACACTCTTCACAAGTACTGAAATTTTCAGTTTTTTTTTTCCAAACACCTTTATTGAATTATAAATTTACATTCATATATAAGTAATCAAACTATAATGTTATGCTATTAAGTACAGGTTACAGAAAACCTGTCTTATTTTTGAAGCTTAATCAAACTCCTCCTTCAGTGAATAAAATTAATACTTTTCAGTCTGTGCAAGCCTCCAGTCCTACAGTTCAAGGAAACAAAGGGTAAGGAGCCAACTTTAGAGAGTTCAGCAGATACATAAAAAGCAGTATTACTTGTGATCATGAGTATCTGTCTGGAAATGTCTTTCAGCAGTGATGGGGACCTCTCACTGTGCTTGATGAGGTTGCATGTCTCTCTTTCTCAATCCATGTGACAAGGTGAATTTATGTTATAGCTTAAGTGATTATGAATGCAATTTGACATAAGTGACTGCAAATGACATATCGAAGGACACAATATGGTGATGTTAGTGAACAAATGGAAATGTTAGCTGAATTACTTGAGTCTTGAAGAAGAAATGTGTGCAGATTGTGCAGATGGTAATTGAGAGGAAGACTGGACATCCCAGGCATTTTGTTGATAGGAGAAATTAATGAGAACATTATGAAGATAATAAAACATGTTACTGAGGTGAAATTTAGACTGTGGCACATATGTTGTCCTTTCCCCACAGCCTCTTGATCACCAACCCCTTTCTGGCACAACCGCACTTGAGGGTCCCAATCACTGGGGAAGAGTTAACTAGGATGAGCTACCATTTTGATAGCCATCAGGGGTAGTTCAATTTTTTTCTTCACTCTTATATCCCCAACACAATAACAGGTGGTGGCTCCCCCAGTTTCTACCACAGAAATCACATCACCCTTTGTGCTCAACAAGTACCCACAATCTATCCCTCCCCCCCAAGAGAGGCAAGCAAGCCCAATTTCTTTGCTCCAATCCTGTCCAGTCTGACTCTTCCAGGGTTGCGGCCGCTAACTGAACCTTAGTTGTGTGGATTTCAGTCAGGGCTACATTCCTGTGTGTCACAGAGCTAGAATTTAAAACTGTTTGAAGTTGATGATACTGAGCTCTTGTATAATCACCAGCTTGCCATGGTGCATATTCAAAGACAGGTAAATAAGTGCAAAACAGGACAGACAATTTAGCTAGTCAAGTAGGGTAAATGCAGCAAAAGGTGGCTGCAATAGACAACACATTTTTAAGGAAAATGGAGATTCCTAGAAAAACAGGAAGAAGAACTGGGTGTGGACTTAACAGATTTTATGAAAAGCAAGTTGTTAAGAAGGTCAGGGTTTGAGAAGGCAGAGCCATAGCTGGGTCATCTAGCTCCTGGTGCCAGTCCCCAAACTAGCTCCCCACTCCTCAGCTCTAAGTTATAGAAAAAGGTCCAATCTCCTAGTCTACTACTCCATGCCAGATCCATTCCTCACCCCCAACCCTTTCAGCTCTAAGTTGTAGATAAAAAAAGAATCACGCTCTTATTCTGGATCTTCAAGCCAGATACATTCCCCATCTTGGCTCCCTCAAAAAAGTTTAAAAACTTGCCAGGCACAAAGTGCTGAAGCTCTGACATGCATTTCTATACCAACATTCAGAAATGCTGCTACAGAAAGAAATACAGGCACTGCACTTCTCAGTCAACTGGCATCTCCCTGTCTCTCTCCCTAATACCTTGTGCCCAGGGTGACTGCTGCCTTCGTCCCACCCTAGGTAAGTTTTTGTGTGAAGGTAACAAGTTCCATTGTATGTGTCAGTGAGGTTGTATAGCAAACCCATGATGATCCCGGTACAGTTTGTACCCACATTTGAAAAGGAACATGTACTGCGATAGTCATGATAATCAGGAAGGAAATTTACAGTAGTGAGTCAAATGGTATGTGTAAATTGTGGTTATTCATATGTAATCTTTTAGCAGACATTGCAGTTTATGGAAGCTGTCAGAGAACTTAAAAGGTGTAAATTAAAAGACAAACTGTATTTTCCAGATATGCTGAAGGTTTACCCACCAGACTATGTTTTGAGATTTACAAACACTGAAGAACCAAAAGCTGAATTAAAGGAGTTGCCTCTACAATCATTTTGTAGCACCTTTATTGAATTATCACTTAATACAAAGGCAAACACGCATTTATATAAAAGAAAACAAACTATATTAACCTGTTCCCATTGCCATACATTATACATCACATATGTTCTTTTGTATAACTATCACCACTCCAAATTACATACATTGTTCAATTCATGTCTTCTCTTAAACCCCACTCATCCAACAGACCATTTACTCTGCATATATTTTCTCACAATTTCCATTTTTTCTATGTAATTTGATCTTGCCCATTTTAAAGATTCCACTTCCATTTTTTTCATCTCTGTTACAATATTCAGCATTTCAAATACATTTAATTTAGACTTTGATTTCTATTTTTTATTAATTGCTTTTTGGCAGCCACCAGAATTAAACTTAACAAAGCATTATTATGTTGAGGCAATTTAGACATTATGTCTCAGCTCAAAGAAACATTTCATTACTTAAACCCATTTGGCTGACCCAATATTTCTCATAAAGTACTGTGTGGGGAATTTTCAAAGTCTTCCAACTCATTTCACTCCCCAAAATCCATGCTCCCAGATACCTCTTTCCTCCCCATCACATCTCTAACATTTGCCATCTACCTGAAGATAAATTCTTTGGAGCTTGTTTGGGGTATAAAAATCCCTATGCAAACACTTTCAAGCAACAGTCCTAAATATTTTAGACTTTGTTGAATACTGACTGCACGTCACATTTGTCATAACTTTTTGTTTAAATGAAAAACCCCACACAAGAAAAAAAACATTACACCCCATAATCTAATAACTTAAAACAAACACTCAAAACTACGCAAATCTTCAAATAATGAAGTTCAACTCTCCTGATAGGAACAATTGTCCAGATCAACAGCTGCACCCACATGTACTACCCAATCTAAAATTAAGATTATGCGAAAGCGCATTACAGCCTGTGTTCCTACTTACACTAAATGCTGTCTTTTCTTTTATATCTAGTCCCCTCCCAGATGTGAAAAACAGTTGGTATGCTTTCAGAAAATATTAAATTTTAGCCTTAAGAAAAATGTACACTGGTTATTTTTAAATCAAACAAAATTATAAACTGTTTGAGCAAATGCAATGAAGTATTAAGGTACCAGGAAAGCAGTTCATATAAAACTCAGAAAAATAAGATACCACCTAAAAACAAAACACACACTGGAGCCAGAATAAATTGATAGCTTTTGTCCCATTTATTACAGAACTTCTTCAGAATTACAAAATCCAACATTTACATCATTTCCTTTTATACCATCATTGTGTCAATATCATTTCCTGCTAGTGTTAATCCTTAAAAGGACATGTCAATTTTATGTTCACTCAGACAAACAATACTGTCATCTTTTAACACAATAACTACTAATGAAAACCTATATACATAGTATAAACTTTGTAATAATATTCATTATTTAACTAAACTAACAATACATACAAAAACTATGTTCTATATAACAAAGAAAGATTACATTAAAAATTAACATAATTTAGATGACTTTTGACAGAAACCTTATCATTAATACCGGGCTTTACATCAGCTCTGAAAAAATGCCATTTCAATTCTATTTTTTCTAAAAAGTGATTGAATGAACCTACAATCTTATCTGTTTTCACCTTCTCAATTACAAAAAGGTGAACTTCTTAAAATTTTCACACAACACTGAATGTTTAGCTAACACATTAAAAGTGACAGTATTGTTTGTCTGAGTGAACTTAAAATTGACATGTCCTTTTAAGGATTAAAACTAGCAGGAATTGATGTTGACATAATGATGGTATCGAAGGAAATGATGTTAATGTTGGATTTTGTAATTCTGAAGAAGTTCTGTAATAAACGGGACAAAAGCGCTAAATTTATTCTGGCTCCAGTGTGTGTTTTGTTTTTAAAGCTGTTCATATGTTCACAGCAAGTTACTAGGCTAGCGGCTGTAGAGCCCTTACAAGCCTAGCCATGTTAATCCTGAATTGCCTCAATTGTCCTTGGTTAGACGGATGTAATTCACAGAGCCTTTCTTCTCTTTTTACATTGTAATGCTTACATTTCTTATGTATCTCTTATTCACATCCAATAATTTCAAACTTTACTTTTTACTGAGCTGCTTGCCCTTGTACCTTTAATTTTACATTTCCCTCAGCAAACAATGCACAGACCTCTCAAGATTTATTGCATGCACCTGTAGTCAGCTTGTCTCCATTGAAACATAAGAACTGAATATACAACTGCCCACAGCTGGAGATGTATCAATTCACAGTGAACATGTGTTTGCTAAAGGAAAACTTCTCATTGCATCACAATGCTTTCCTGTTTTTCAAACCTACATGCTTACACAAAAAAATTGTTTTTAGATTAACCCAAGAGCATTAATTCAGATATTCACCTACTCAAAAGTAAAAGAAAACATCTTAATTCTACATATATTATAATCAGTGCACTTTTATACCCCAACTTCCACCCCAACAGCCCATAATTACAGCATATTAACTTAAACTTGCTTTTGTCTAGCCTTTCTTCTCTTTTCACATTGTAATGCCTGCATGACTTAAAACTAAAAGTACTTGTTTACTTTAGTAACTTTATCACATACAACAATCACTGAAAGGACTCAGCCTCACCCTCTCACTTTAGATACTCCTGACTATATACTACACAAATATGCGTTACTGTATACCATGCAATTTATATTATGAGATGTTTTATTCAAATACTGTTAAGAACAAAAATTGTTTTACTTTTAGTTACTTTTTTCTTTTTAGTATCCTTCCAAAGAATGATGAATTGAAGGTAGGATATATGCTTTTCAGTCCATCCACAAGTTTAGCAAAGTCAACAAAAGTCCAATCTTTCTCAAAAAAGTCCAATCCTTCACATCCACCTTTTCTTGTAAATCCATATTTCACAAATTCACTGATGCTTTCTAAACTCTATGTTGCTGGTTTTCTTCCTGTTCATCTCCATGTCCTAACAACAGACTCTGGTTCAAGTACACAGTACTCCTGATTCTTCTAGTCAACTCCTTTGTTTTTTTTCTGTCTGCCAAGCATTTTCCTTCCGAACATTGGAAAAGCTTTCACTGGCAAAGTCTCTCTATGAGCTTTATTATCAGAACAAAGAGAAGCTGAGTTCCCTTTTCATTGATGGCTCACTTTTTGTTGGACAAACTTTTGTATTTCTTTCTTAACCAGTTCCTCCAGGAAAAATATTCTGAAGACATCTGGACACAGCAGCTTGAATCTCACATGTGCCTCTTGACAATTCCTGATTGCTGGAATAAATTTGCTTCTTTTCTGCCCAGTGTACAGTGAATAATCATTTTCCACAAATACTCTACTGTCTCCAATTTTTAATACACTGCCCTTCTGCCACAGTTTTGTCAGGATCAACTTTTTCTGCTGGTATGACTGCATCTTTACTAATACAGGCCTTTGCTGCTTTCTCATGGTCAGATGTGGAGCATACACTCAATGTGCCCTTTCAAATAACAAATCCTGCTGCAGAATACCAGTCCAGTTGCTTATTTGTGGTTTCATAAACTTAATACAGTCTGCTCCTTCCAGTTCCTCTGGTGCACCAGAAAATCTTAGTTTTTTCTCTGTGTGCTCTGTCCACTAATTCTACCTTTTTTGAAACAGCTCTTCTTGAGAAGTATTATACTCAACCAGGCTTTTCTTTATTTTGTCCTCTGATGTTTGCAGTTTCTCAGTTCAACTGAATATCTGCTTAAAGCTTCTTCCATTTTTTCTAGCCTTTTATTTCAGTTGAGATACTCCTTCAGTGTTTCATTTCCTTTAATTAGCTCTGAGTACATTTTATTTATTATTTTTTCCTCTGTATTACTGGAAATTTATTTTATTCCAAAGCTGGAGCTTGATCTGTTTTTTTTTTTTTTTTTTTTTTTTTTTTTGCTGACCAGCTGCAATATTCTTCCCAGTGAGTGTTTTCTCTTCAACTTTTCTAGTTGATTTTCTTTCAGGTTCTATACATTTCTTCTTTGCTGGCATCCAAGCAGTGTACTCACCAGTCAGTAACTGAATGTGAATAAAGCTAGCAGAATTACTAGCCCTTATCTCAGTTTCTTTTTCACACTTGGGAAACTGAAATTAAGTTATTTCTGCAGCCATCTTGAAAACCCTCCATCTCTGCAATAATTTTAGCAAGCAGTTGGTAGCGAGGAATAGAAGAACAAGAATGAGCTGGATGGGAAATAACACTATTTTAGGCCAAGCCACCTGGACAAAGATGGTATGAGAGATTCTATTTAGCTCAATAAATATGCATATATTTTTATAATGAAATTCAAGACTGTGTACACAAGCAACAGGATGTCTCTTGAATGTTGACAAACTAGCAGATTGCAGCAATTAAGACTGGCACAGTACATTACAGTCAGTGGAAGTGAATCTGAGCTACTTTAAAATACTTTGAAAAGGGTCCCATAAAAAGTTAATTGTTCTCCATTAGCAAGTGTGCAACATGTTTGGGTTTTATTAATGCAATCTTAAATATGATAAGACGATTTTATGAAAAAAAAAATAAAACTCTATTACAGTAGTATTGCCAAGTAAAAGGTGGAAGCATCTTATATGAATTTATTGTGATAGTCTACTTGTTATTAGAAAGAAATAGTTTACTTGAGGCAGAGTAATAGTTAGAAACTATAAAAGATAACCCTTAAATTCAATTTAAGTTTAGACTGCTGCTGTAACCATTAAGATTAATGGAGAAAACTACTGGGTCCTACAATAGTTTAATTTGCTTTCTTAATTCTTTCATATTTTCATCTCCTTTGATGAGCAATAACAAATTGAAACTAAGTCAGCACTGTAGCATAGAGAGATAAAGCCATAACTATGGCCTGGGTGATTCAGGTTTGATTAGCAGCTCGTGTGTCTGAGACACTGACTGGGTGGGATGGGTGTATTTCAGAGTTGGAACATTTGCCTAGGCCCTCCTTGTGGGGAGGAATAGTCCATAGAGGGAGTAGCCTTTGGATGTAAAACAGGCAAATGAAAAAAGGCCACCAGTAGAAGCAGTTAATGGCTCAAACTTAAGGATGCCCTTATACTCATGATTTTCTTGCCTTATGAAATTAAGAAGGAGAGAACTGATTGACTGATTGACTGAAGAACTGGGAGTCTATTTGGATGTTTGGAAGCCAGTTGCACCTAAGCACCATTAAAGTCAAGTCAGGACCAAAAGGTACCATGGAGATGTATGGGCAATATTTTTGTTGATGATCTACTAAACATTGCTTCCTGGATGTATTAGGTTTCTGATGGGCAGACCAGGTGTACTTGTTGTCCATGGCAAGGTAACAAGAAACATCATTATTGAATTATCACTTGTGACATAAGCAATCATATATTTATATAAATGAAAACAAATCATACTGACATATTTTCAATTGCAAACATTATACATCAAGTATATTCTTCTATACAGTCATTCTTAGTCAAACATAAAACAGTTCATTCAGTTTATGGTTTCTCTTAAAATTCTTTCCTCCAAAATATTATTTTGCATGTATTGTTCCCAAAATTCCCATTTTTTCTATGTAGTTTGCTCCTACCCTTTTCTAAAGATCCCACTTCCATTTTTTTGTCTCGGTTACTATATTCACTATTTCTAGTACAGTTGGTTTAGACCTTGATTTCCATTCTAGTAGTTGCTTTTTGGCAGTCACCAGAATTAAACTCAGCAAAACTTTACTATGTATATGTAATTCCTATTCTGTATCACAGCTCAAAAAATAATTTTCTTAGTTATACCAATTTGCTAACCCAGTATTTCTGACAGAGTAGTCTGTGGGGAATTTTTAAAGCCTGCCAACTCAATACACCCCCAAAAAATATGTTTCCAAATATATCTTTCTTCCTCATCACACTTCCAACATTTGCAATCTATCTGAGGAACAATTCTTTGGAATCTGCTTGGAGTATAACAATACCTATGTAAACACTTCCAAGCAAAGATCCTAAATCTTCTAGACTTTGTTACATATTTGGGAACCATACATATATCCTCCTACTATTTCTTTGTGAATGGCTCATCCAATCTCTCTTCCCAATCCTTTTTAACCTCCTCTGATTGAGTCCTATAGTTATCATGCAGTATTTTATATGCCCTGCTAATTATCCCTTTTTAACAGCAGCTGCTATCCTAGATTCTACTAAAAACTATACCAGTACTGGTCTTTCACTTGGGATGCCCATATTTCTTTGTCTTTGCCTATATTCTGATATCAATGCTTGATAGGGAAGGCAATTTCTATCCTGCAGTCCAAATGAGTTCTTGGCCTCTTCCCATTCTAATACCTTTCCCTCTCTAATTATTTGCTCCCAATACCTTGGTTGCTTTCCAGTTTATTCTCTGTACTACTAATTGCAGTCATCCCTATCAGCAGAATCTCCATTCACCATTCTCACATTGGTTTAGTTCTTATAATACGTTCTGCTACTTTATATAAATATAATATCCTGTAAGGTTGTTGCTACCCTATTTTTAAACTCTACTTTTGCTTTATCCTACTCCCTACCTATATTTTTTGAAAAAAAAATCTATCTTCCCTAATAACACTCGAATAATTTCCAGTACGCATTCCTTAAATTCTCTGCTTAACAAATTGCTGGAGAAATGCCAGCATTTCATTTTTATTTCATTATCAAGCATTTTTATTTTAGTTATTATTGGTAAAATATCTTAAATAGTTATTGGCTGCATATTAAAACTTTCAATTAAATGGACATATTCCTGTGCAATAAAATTTCTGTCTAGACTAGCCCCATTTTTGCACCTTGGGGAATAATATGTAAATTCTCTCTGAGCTCCTACCACTGAATTCACATTTTCCATACCAAATATTTTTATAAACATCTGCAAAAATCTACCCTCTTTTGTTATATTTTCCCTTCTAAGCTTCCCAGATACATCCTCACTGTTGTAAATCAAATTGTAGTTCCCACCTATAAGTAATGTTCCCTGCTGAAAGCTGATAATTTCCCAGAATTTTATTAATCTCCACTGTAGCAGCTTTAGGTGGAATATAAATACACGCCAGTGTAATCTTTTTCCCCTGGCAGTAGCCCCTTACTACTACAAATCTACCATTATATATTTTCCTCTTCTATCACTATCACAGCTACGTCAGCAATTAATACAAGTACTCCCCTTGTCTTTTGTCCCAGATATTCTGCTGAATAACCATACTGAAATCCTTTCTTTATCAAATGTACATGTTCAGTTCATTGCAAATGTGTATCCTGTAGCATAACTAGTTGCACTCCGCATTTCAATATAGTTCACTACTCTTTCCTTTTTGTATATACCTGTGAAACCATTCACATTTAAATATAGTATGGAAAGTGTTATCATTATGATAAGAAGTTATTTATTATTCCAACCTGTTATGTATAACAGCTTTTATTTTAAATGTTTAGTTTCAGCTTTTGTGTTACATGCATACATTAACATTGGGAAGGTTGAGCTTTCATACAGTTGTTTCTTGTCATATCCATTTGAACTTATGACACCTCTTACGAGACTTTTTGTTTTAATGAATACCCTCAAACACAAAAAAAACACCCTCAGAACACCCCTATAACCTATTAGCTCAATACAAACAGAAAAGACGGTACATCTTCAAATAATGAAGTTTAACCCTCTTAACAGGAACAATTGCCCCAGAATGACAGCTACACTCACAGGCTTAAAGTGACCTGTAATAAAGGTCATCCATGCTAAGACACATGATACAGCCTGTGCTTCTACATACACTAAGTGATGTCTATTTTTGTGTTATCTTTATTCCTCTCCCAGATATAGAAAGCAAGTTGAATGCTTTCAGAAAACCTTACCTTTTAGCCACTGAAAAAAGCATTCTGCTTTTATTGCCCCATGGGCACACTAGAACCAGATACACAGTTGCCTTCAGCTAAAAGCTAATCATGTTGCATTGTGAAAATTTATTTGCGAGAGGAAAACTTTTCATTACATTCAGTGTTCCTTTATTTACTTGCTTCCCAATAAAAGTTGCTATTAGACCAAGCAAAGGCCCTTAATCCAACTATTCCCCCTATTCAAAATAAAGAAAAAGCATATCAATTTTACTATATCATGCTCCTTTTTCCAGGCTTTCTTTTCTTTTTACATTCCAATGCCTACATTTCTTAAAACTGAACAAGAAGAAAGAAAGAAGAAAAAAAGGCCAACTGTTTACTTTAATTCCCTATTACACACAAAAGTAACTGACTCAATAACAAAAAAAGGAAGTTGCACCAAAGCATGACCAATAAAACTTAATATACTTTATTTGAGCAAGCACTTCATGAACCCCATTTGCTTCTTCAGAATCTAAAAACTATTACACATCCAAAATAGTACTTAAATAAAAATTCAAAAATTGATCAGTGAATAGGCTACTTCCAACTGACAATGCAGCTCAAATATTTAAAGAAACAGTAACAGCAACCTAAAGAAGTTAAAATAACAACATAATGAAAACAAAAACACAAAAATTTCCTATATAATAAAATCTCAAATTGGATGTAGCAGTCAGTGAGTCACGAATGCATATAAAACACCATTGCAAACAACTATGTCATGTTCTTTCTATATAAAAATCCTCACATCTGTTAATTAATAAACAATTGCAACACTGTATATCATATCAGATGTTAAAATTGCAGAAAGAATACCTTCAACCTAAAAAGGAGCAAGTAAAGAACATAAACTAACCCCATCAAAAGATAAGTCATCATTCAGCACTTTATAATCAGCATTAGGCTTTACAGTATTCCTTTGGATTTCCCTTTAACTCAAAATACTCCATATGAAAGAATAGATTCTAGGATGCACTGTGTGAATGTAATCAGGTATTCCACTATATAATGTTAGTCCATCCCTTAGCTGAAATATGACTTTAGCTGTTAAAATACCTCAAAAATATCAAACAGAAGCTCAGGTCTACTAACAGTAAAACTCACATAAAAAAGACACAATAAAACATAACACTAAATAAAACTAACTCATTCCTAAAAGAGGAATACTCATACATACACGCCCTATGGCTCTTGATAGTAATAAACTATTAAACTGCATCTTAAATCTATCAACTATCCATGGAATTTACATTCAGGACACGTCATAGGAAGGATGGTTCAGTCCTACACTCATAACTTCACTGCAAGCGCAGACTCCACAAGAACAACACAACTCTGTCATCAATCACAGGCCAAACTAACAAACACTACTGCTCTGTTAAGCTTGGCCTCAAATGAACTACCCACAGTGCCATCTATTGTCAACTTATTTATTTATTTTATTTATTTTCATTTGTTTACTGGGAAAATCCGACTGGACACGGGTCCGTTTTCAGTGGAGGCCCAGGGAGAAAAGCTCCACAGTGTGATATACATTTCAAGTACAGTTATAAGGTGAATTCATACAAATACATTAAAAGGTGAATTACATACAAGTACATTAAAAGGAGATTACATACAGTATGTGAGAAATTAGTAGAAAGTAGACAATAATTGATTATCAAACAATTGGTGTTACACAGTAAATGAGCTGGCAACTATGGATTATTAACACTGAGTTCAGATTATGGAGGTAAAGTTGAATTTCAAAGGTGAACTTCACAATATATCACTTTAACTGCTAATGCCAAAGAATGTAACCTCAACCTTAAACTGACAGATTTTACTACAAAGAAAATTTGCCCATCTCACATATATAGATGGTCTGGAACAACCGTCAACATATTCAGGTTTAAATATATAGAAATAAGTCTGGTGTCCTAGTTAGCTAAGGCTAAACCTACTAAACCCACTCAAAATATAACATTCTAGTCACCATACTGCGTTCACCTCTTTCGTCTCCTAGCTCACAGGGCTGGTCTAATTGGCACAAATTCATCCAACCCCAACCCCTTATGTGCCATAAGTCTAACAATCCTTCAGGGCTCCAAAGTCTCTGTACAACTGACCAAATCACCTCCTCACAGGTGGTCATAAACCATATCTATAACCTGAAACTGAAAGGTATGAGAATCACCTGTATTCAAAGTATGTTTGGATAAAGCACCACATTCTAATTTCCTCTTTGTACAATAACTATGGTCATGTATTCTCTCACATAACCTCTTGTTGATCTTGCCCACATAAAAACATGGGTAAGCCACACAGCAGGCTAAGTAACCACATTTTTACTATTGCAATCAGCCTTCACTTTGAACTTAAACACTCTTCCTGTGTCTAGGTGCCTAAACATCCCTCCACACTCTATAAAGCAACAGAAATTACAGCTGTTGCAAGTAGTAGTCCCCATGGGAATACTATCCTTGATATGATGTGATGTTCTATCAGGGTAACACAACATATGTTCGAGTGATGGTTTATTCTTATATCTAAACCTACGGTGGGCTCCAGCCACCCTTATAACTTTCTCATCCAGCTGTAAAATCCCCGAGTTTTTATGATAAATCTCTTTAAACAGGTGTATATGACTACTATATGGAATGGTGACCATACTACCTTCATTAGTTCTCTCCACCTCCCTCAAAGCTTGGAAAAAATATGGTCTTGCTCTTGTGTGCCTCACACCCTTATCAATCTCATTCTCGATATATCCCTTCTTTTCAAATTAACTTCTGCTTCAAATGTGCATCACAAATAGTATCATCAGCACAAAGCTTAGACAACCTCATGGCCTGTCCCTTCACTATGTTATTAAAAATGTGTTGTGGGTGCACGCTAGAGCAATGAAGTAAAGATATCTTACTATACTCCTTCATGTAAAGATCAGTGGCAAAGGATCCACATGGGTGTCTACTAACAAGGACATTCAAAAACTCAACTCCTTCAAATGAAGTCTTCACCGTAAATTTAAGAAATGAGGTATTGTCATTCAACATAGATACAAAACATCCAAATCACATTGTAACCCACCCCAAATGAGGAATAAATCATTCACAAATTTTTGGTAAAACTGGACCTGAGACACAGGTAGAACAACTCTGGTTTCCCAATGTTGGCATAGTTATGGGCACAAGTAGTGCCCACAGCTGCACCAGATCTGCAGATAATATTCCTCCTCAAACATATAATTATTCTCTAAAACTACTTCCAAAAACAAAGGAGGTCAACAAAGACTAAGTCATATTCACTCCACTTTAACAAAAGCTCGTCACCATTTCAATACCCTGTAGACTGGGTATTACTGTAAATAACGATTGAACCTCCATGGTGACTAATAATACTCCTATAGATAGTACTCCCGAGCTTCTGTTTGACATTTTTGAGTTATCTTAACAGCTAAAGTCATGTTTCAGCTTAGGGATGGGCTAGCATTATATAGCAGAATGATTCATTACATTCACACTGCATCACAGAATCTGTGTTTCATTTGAAGTCCTTTGAGTTAAAGGTAAATCCAATGGAATGCTGTAAAGCCTAATGCTGATTCTAAAGTGCTGAATGACAGCTTATGTTTTGATGGCGTTAGTTTATGTTCTTTACTTGCTCCTTTTTAGGTTGAATGTATTCATTCTGCCATTTTAACATCTGATATGATGTACAGTGTTGAAATTGCATATGAATTAACAGATGTGAGGATGTCTTACATAGAAAGAACATGACAGTTGTCTGCAAAGGTTTTTTTATATACACTTCTGACTCACTGACTGCTGCAACCAATTTGAGATTGTATTATATAGGAATACTTTTGTGTTTTTTAACTTCTTTAGGTTGCTATTACTATTTCTTTAAATATTTGAGCTACACTGTCAATGGGAAGAAGCTTAATGGCTGGTCATTTTTTTAATTTTTATTTAAAGACTGTTTTGTACGTGTAATGGTTTTTAGAGTTTGGATAAGTGAGTGCAAGATTCTTCCTAGACAGCATTTTCTCCTCACCTTTTGTGATTGATTTTCTTTCACATTCTCTAAATTTCTTCTTTGCTGGCATCCAGGCAGTTCACTTACTAAACAGTACCTGAAATTTAACCACAAAGAACTTTCTCTCTTTTTCTGAATTTCTTTTTTCATACTGGGAGAACTAAAATTAAGCTGTTACTTAGTGTACAGCCATCTTGGAAGTCCAATATGCTAGCAAGGTTGAATGACAGTATGTTGTATGAATAAGGACTATCTCGGATTGTTCCTGATCTTAGAAAATACTAGTTAAAATGGAAGCCATGACGCAGAAAGCACAAATATACAGGAAGCAACATATCAAGGAGAGTGATGTGACAAATAGAGACGGGAATGTATCTGCAGCAATACATTCTTTTTAGGAAATATGTCAGTAGTCCTTGCTTGGATGATGACAGAAAGTTTAAAAGGCTGGATGAAGCACCTTTTAAATGTGTGCATCACAAGCTGTGGAGTCTGGTAAGAGGAATAAAGTTGGATAACATATTTTAAAAATATGTTGTATGGTTAATAGAATTAAGGCATTGTGGAATGGTTTACATTCGTTTGTAGAATTGCATGACATTGCATTTTATTTACTCAAATGCACTTAATTGACTTACTTAAATGTCAAACCATATTTAACTGAGTTCAGTTTGAGTAAATGGAGCTTGACATTCATTTATGTGAGGTCAGCATTATTTATATATATAGTTCACATTTGGTAGGTTTTGGGTTTTGAGTGTGCACAAACTACATTAAAAAAATGAAAATTCGAATGTTGCATGTCACGATTCCTTGAATTTGACATTTTGAATAACCGTTATTTCAAACTTCATTTACTCCGGCAATGGTTTTTTACATATTTTGTGTAATTTGTCTATATGAATGTAAACCTTGTGGAATAAATGGATGAGATAGGATAAGAGATATTACTAAAATTGTTCTTTCTAATAAGATGCACCCATTTGCTCTGTAAGTAATGTGATTAAAAGTAAGTGATATATACAAGCAAGCATAAGAATTAATTTATTATTTCATGACAAAATGCGCTAATGAGAAGGTAGTAAAAAATAATACTACATAATGAAACAGCGTGGATTTGGGTGGCACACTGGTGCAGCGGTTAGCATTGTTGCCTCACAACAAGAAGTTCTCTGGTTCAATTATTGGCTAGGATGCCTTCTGTGCAAAGTCTGCATGTCCTCCGTGTTTGTGTGGGTTTCCTCTGGGTGCTCTGGTTTTCTCCCACATTCCCAAGACATGCTGCAGGTGGATTGGACATTCTAAATCAACCTTAGGTGTGAGTGTGTGTGCCTTCTGAGGAAGATTGGGTGCTGGGCTGGCAAATCAACACTGTAAAACTCTACTGCACTCGTTCTGTGGACCAGTGATCCACTGTGGTGACCCCTAATGGAAGCAGCCAAAAGGAGAAATGAGGTTTGGGACAGACCATTTTGTCCAGGGACATCTTCAAGGTGGGGGTTAGTTAGAGTAGCAGGATTTGGGAGGATAGGGGAGGATAGGGTTAAATAGGAATGGATGAGGTTTGGGAGGAAGTGAGGTAGGGATAGGGAGGGGCTTAAAGGATGTTAGGCAAGTGTAACTGGAACAGGAGTCACACTTTGGCATGAACTTGCTAAGGTAAGGTGTGCCCATGATGACCTATAGGTATTCTGGGTGAAGAGGTAAGCCTCGGGGTGCTGGTTAGTGGCAGGTGGTCTGTATATATAACATAGCTGGGACTTAGGGTGTGGTATTAGCATGTTTATATATATATATATATATATATATATATATATATATATATATATTTATATTTATATAAGAAATAGGGGATAGGCAGGGGATATGTGTGTCTACATAGGGGATATTTTGGTCTAGGTTTGGCTGGGACTTAGGGTGTTGTCTGGTGTGGTCTCTTGATTAGGTTTTAATGTAGTGTGCGTATCGGCAGCCTTGGTTTATTGGCAGCCTTGTTTTTGTTCCTTGTTTTGCACTTAAAACATGTAAGCAGCTGAGCAGACTTTGTAGTTGTGTGGCTTGATTCCCCTTGTTGGCTGTGAGGTTGAAAAGTGGCCACAAGCATTGCTGGTTGTAGCGGCAATGAACCCATACCTCTACACTATACAAAACTATGCAGGCCCTCTAGTTGTCGCCTTGAGGCTTGGTCTGTTTCTCATAAAACATCAGTTTTCCAGTAGGTAGCGGCACATCTTTGGAGACTTGAAAATTAATGACATACTTGTAGGCCCACACTGCGTACCCATCAGACATTGCTATTTGCTTTACTTCAAAAGGCTATGAGAGTGTCATTGTGCTTTCGGCAGCTAAGTGACAATAATGGTCTCTAGTTTGCTTTTGGGTAGTCAGTGCTTTGCAGGGGCCATGCAGAGCATCTCATCATTTTTTTTTTTGTACTTTATGGTTAGAATGGCAGGTTTACTTGGCGTGACGTGAATGGGAAGTTGGCGGTCAGTGGTGGTTGTGCAGTAAATATTCAAGGTGGTTTGTTTTGTTGTATTGCTTTTTGTTTCAGCAGCAGAAATGGGTTTCTGTGGTTGCGAGATGGCCGTGAGTGATCACTGGTTGGTTGTGCATGCGCATAGAGTGCTAGGGATAAGGAAGGTCCAAATGTGTACCCGTTACTTGGTAGTTATGGGCCGATATTTTCAAGCTCTCTGTTTGGTGTCTTTGTTTTCCCATTTTGGCAAGCTTTGTGTAAAGATATACAGTTTAGATGTGATGAACAGTGCAACAGGGGATGGTTAAATGATGGCTCTACTGTAGTCTTTCTTTTTTTTTTTTTGGTGCTCCTTTCACAGGCTTAGAGGATAATTTTCAAAATGGTGGTTTGCAGTTGCAAATAAGACAGACATTTGTGTTTCAAGCTTCCTCCCTTTCAGATAATTCATGTAATGCATACCCATTCCTCATGCTTCAAACTTCCTGCATTTAGAAATTCAAGCCAACTGTTCTGCTTTTCAGATGGTGATGACAAGTTATTCTAATACACAACCTGTTCTGCATTCCATACTTCCCGTCTTTACAAATAATTCATGCCAAGGTATAACGTGTTAAGTCTGTAAGAGTAATGTTTAGTCCCGATACTTGCCTCACTTTTATTGTGTCTTTGTCCAGGTTTTTCACTTTGAGGGGTTGAGTGGTATGATTTGACACCTTAGAGATGCCTGGATTTTGCTGAGGGGCCAGATATCAGTCAAGCTGTGAATGGTTTGCGGGCTGCAAGTTGTTCATGGATGCTTTCCCACGCCTTGATGGTGCAGTAGGGGTCTCTGCTAGATGTTTCAGCTTTATGTTCCCAAGACAGCCAAACTATTACTGGAACCTTCAGTTCATTTCTGCACACCACTGCATCCAGGTCACCAAATATGTCTAATGAACACTCCATTTTATGAGAGCACGCTTTAACAAAGGGGGTTGGGGAGGTGGCCTCTCGTAATCACAATTTAATTGGTGTGGTCGTGGTGGAGGTGGCCCTGCTTTGCGTAGTTTGCTATCTGGTTGTTGTTGGTGTTTTTAGTGATCCTTGCTGAACTTTGTGGTGTTTGTGGATTACTGGGATAATCTGTTTGGAAGTCATTGGGTGGTGGTGCAGTGGTGTTTCAGATGTTTTGTCTTTTAGAGGATTCGGGTCGGGTTGGATTGGCTGAGACAGTGACTCATACCTCTCAACTGTACAGATTTTTGCAGAATGGCCACATTTTGCCCCATATGCTGGTCCATTTCTCATAGAAGTGTGTTTTTTGGCAAATCTTTGACAAGTATTGGGGTTGAAATCAGAGTATAATGATAGAGATTTGAGTTTCAGACTTCATACCCTCAGAAAATTCGGAGTTCTTATACTGTTAGTGGTGGTAGTGATCTTGCTCGGGTTCAGTTGAGGTAATTTTTCAATGTGAAGCCCTGATAGTTTTCACAGGCTCTGAGCAAGTGAGAACGTTGGTCTGTGTTTTTCAGTCATGGTTCAGTACACGTACAGCTTAAGGGTCCATAATACTGTGGGGATGTTTTGGGAACAGCAGTTTTCTCAGCATACTCTAAAGAGCTACAGCAGACACAGTGTAGTAGTACATTGCACTATAGTGTACAGGGTCCTGGGTTGAGACTGGGTAGGACTAATTAATTTACAGCTAGATAATAGAAGCATTAACATGTAAATAAATAATACATAAATTATGTATATATATTTCAATGTTTCAGCTGTCTCCTGGTAAAATGGATCAATTCTTTAACCCCAGGCAGATGGTTTGGGGTCAGTATTACTAAGTTAAGCACTTGTATTCCTTCAAATCTAACTCCTGTCGTTCTCACATCTGAGAGTTAGCAAAACATACTGGTAGTAAAAAAAACATAATGGGGAAGTAGCAATAATATAAGAGTTTGAAACACTTTAAATTCCCTGGCTGCATAATATGACAATATTTGTAAATTTTGATGGAGGTGCCTATACAAAAGGGAGGGCAAAGTGAACACATTGCCACATAAATGACTGGGGTCGGCGGAGTGGTGTGAGCTGGTACTCTAAACCGTTAACATTTTAAAGGTGTCCCTGAGTTTTGGACTTGTCCCTGATTCTTTTATGTTCTCTAACCATCACACTGATTGGTTCAAATGTTTGAGTTAAAAATATATTTGTAAAGTTATTTGTGTTAAAAATGCATCAACAGTAGGTCCTGCTGGATGTATACATGTATATTAGGCTGTATTTTTGTAACTGATCAAAACTTGTATGTTTATTTATTATTTATTTTGCAGTTTTGTATACTGAGATGGTCCATTGGGCCAAGAAAAACCTGTTTTCAATGGAGTCCCAGGGAGGAAAGCTCTATGACAACAACATGAGATAAAGACAATACATTCACATACATCAGAGAACCTGGGAAGGGTGTAAAGTTTGAAATTGTGTTACAGCTTTCAGAGTGGGCCTCATTGAGTGTGCTGTTCTCTAACCACTGGCACTAATAAAGCATTGTGATAGGGCAACAAGTATGCTGTTAACTGTAACAGCTACAGTGTGCATTGTGTCCATTTGTTCCACATTATGTGTTTAGTGTGCCTCATCTGGAGATGGAAGGTTAAGAGCTAGGCAGATGGCTTTACAACATAAGTTAGCTTCACTTATACAGGGTACTAATGGATGTGGTCTGGAATTTCAAGGTTACCCAGGTTGTGGATATTGCTAGGTCCCTTCATGTGTAGGGTTTAGTTTAACATATTCGACTGGGGAGTTATTGGAAGCATAGCTTTAGTTATGGCTGCTTTTGCATATGTTGAAAACAGATTGCGGGGGAGTAGTACAACTTTACCATGAGGGTCTATAACAATATAATAACAGCTATTAATGAAAGATTGTGCTGTGATGTAATTCATATAGAGTTAACTTCAGCATTTTCTAGGGTCATATATGTAACACTGATCAATAAATTAGTACAACTAGGTATTGAGGTACTTTTGATAAGATGGATAGCTGCATGGCTGATAAATAGGACATGGCAAGTATCATACAGCAGCTGGGCTCTGTCCTTGGCCCTTACTTGTTTAGATTTTATCTTTCAGACCTAACCTTTTCATCTGCGGAGTTCTACAGTTTATATGCAGAAATTGGGTAAACCGGGGATTTCTTTAAGTGTAGCATGTCCAAAGTTTTGGTGGTTTAGAATTGCAAAGTTACCCAAGTTGTGGATAGGGATAGGTCCCTTCAGATGTGGGGTTTACTTTTAATATATTCCACTGGTAGTTAAATTTATATTGGGTATCTGAAAGGGTCATAGAAGGCATTGCTTCACTTATGGCTGTTTTGTCATAGATGGGAGTGTCGGTGGTACATTTCTTCCCAGGTTGACATGATAGGTTGTCCATGATGATGTCTTGGAATGTGTTATGTATTTTGATGTTTTACATGTCTTTTTCTTTCTTGCAGATGGGGTCTTGGAATGCTGTGGCTGTAATTTGGAATAGGTGGGTATAAGGTGGAGCCTTCTCGTTCCTATTAGAGGGTTTAATTTTGTCCTATTCTTGTAGATGATGGTGTGCCAAGTTCCAGTGGTGAGATACAGTGAATTTGCAGATGATCATGCTTTGGTGTCGATTAAGCGGTGGGGTCATTGGGTGAGTAATCAGAAATAGATAGGTGAAAAGGCAAGCACAGTAATCCAGAAGAAGAATAAACTCGTGACTGTCCAGGATGATGAAGCACAACCAACTTTTTGTTTACTCTAGAATAAGTATTAATATTTTATGACTTCATCTGATTTGTGAGATAGGATAATGTACAATCCATGGTAGAATTGTGAGTTCTACTATTTAATCATCATGGGATGCAGTGGTGCAGTGGTTGTTATTTCACAGCTAGAGGTTCGCCAATATGGAACTTACAGGGCTGATGGTGGTTGGGCTGCTAACAATGCCATGATGGTTGTTTAATCATTTAATGTTATAAAGGCTAGTTGTTTTAATGCCTGGATTGATATTGCACCTGCGTTAAAGAGATATCACTGGTATGATGGTAGGCAATTGGGTTTAATAATGAAATAGTATGCCTTGTTTTGTTGAGTTGCTAGAATGCCGTAATGGCTGAGCTGTTTATGACTTGCAAGAGATTGTTAGTGTGATGGCAGGATTGCTAGACAATGGGAGTTTAATGATACTATTTTGGTTAGTAGTGATGGGGGGAGTCATTAGAATAGTTATTGCTCTGGCATTAAAAAGAGCTCATTTGGTTATTACTGGACTGGGTGGTAAATGGGGTTGCAATGTGGCATGATGGGGGGATGTTGACTCTGCGTGTTTTTTATAATGCCCTTGAAGTCATTGTGGAGCTGCCATTGGTCATGAAGTGAAGATTATTTAGCTCATGTGCAGTGCAATGTTAGGTTATCTTAGCATAGGTGAAGGGTCAGTGTTTTGTTTTCACTTGTTTCAGTAACTGTTTACTTTGTTATGTGATAGGGATTTAGGAGTTAACTCTACCTACCTTAATTAGTGGAGATGGGGTTCACCGAATGATGTTTGGCCGGTTGCCATAATGGTTTTTAGTTTGTTGGAAGTGTCCCACAGAGAGGGGGAACAGCCTGGCCTGGCTGGTGGGTGGAGAAGAGGAGCAGGCTTGCCTCTTCTGTTTCCCCTCTGGTGTTGGATGGTCAATTCAATAAGTTTGAAAAGGAAAGTGAGCGGTTACGCTGTTTGAGTACAAATGTAATTGGAGGAAGCTGCTTATTTGGTTGATGGTATAATGCAATAAATGGAAATGAAAGTGAGCAGTTATGCTGCTTGATAAGTATATAAGCAAGCAGGTGAAGCTGCTTATTGGATTGATGGTACAATGCAATAAATGGTAATGAAAGTGAACAGGTACACTGCTTGATAAGTACCAATAAATGGTAATGGAAGTGAGCAGGTACGCTGCTTCATAAGTAAGTAGGTGGAGGTATACATGTTGCTTACTGATCAGGATGAGCAGGTTTACACAGTTCTGTCCTAAGATAATTTTACATGGATGTTATTTCACCTGTATCATGTTTGGTTGAAATGAATGAATATTGATTAACATTTATGCTTATGGAAATTTAATAGAGGTCGTCAAATGTCATTCGGTGTAATGTATTTCTTGAAAGGGACCTGGATAAATGAGATTTGGAACAGACCATTTTGTCCAGGGACATCTTCAAGGTGGGGGGTTAGTTAGAGTAGTAGGAATTGGGAGGATAGGGGGAGGATAGGCTTAAATAGGAATGGATGAGGTTTGGGAGGAAGTGAGGTAGGGAGGGACTTAAAGGATGTTAGGCAAGTGTAACTGGAATAGAGTCACATTTTGGTGTGAACTTGCTACCCACCCTCCCTCCCTCTTTTATTAGTGGGGATATTGTTATGTTTAGTTTGGACAGAGCAGAGAAGAGGGACAGGCTTGCCCTCTTCTGTTCCCCCTCTGATGCTGGATGGTCAATTCCATAAGTTTGAAAAGGGAATTGAGCGGTTATGCTGCTTCAGTATATAAGTAAGTGGAGGAAGAAGCTTATTTGGTTGATGGTATAATGAAATAAATGGTAATGAAAGTGAGCGGTTATGCTGCTTGATAAGTATATAAGCAAGCGGGTGAAGCTGCTTATTGGATTGATGGTATAATGCAATAAATGGTAATGGAAGTGAGCGAGTACACTGCTTCATAATTAAGTAAGTGAGTGGAGGTATGGACGCTGTTTACTGATCAGGATGAGCAGGTTTACGCAGTCCTGTCCTAAGATAATTTTACATGGATGTTATTTCACCTGTATCATGTTTGGTTGAAATGAATGAATATTGATTAACATTTATGCTTTTGGAAATTTAATAAAGGTCGTCAAATGTCATTCGGTGTAATGTGTTTCTTGAAGGGGACCTGGACAAAAAGAAGAAGAAAACAGCATGGATTCAAGAAGATTGGGGTAATAGTTATGTTTGCTGATTTTTTATAAGGTCTGCATAACTGCTAACTTGCAAGAATTCTACTATTTTGAATGCAAAATAATTTCTGACAGTGTGATTTATCATGTTTATCGTGTTTAGATTTTTGCAGAATATCATATTTTTGCCTGAAATTTTTGGTCTGTTTTTTCATAAAATTGTGGTTTTCTGGAAATCATTGGCAAGTCACTAAAGACTGAAGTCTGAAAATAATAACAGACATTTGAGTTTCAGACTTCATGCCCTTCAGAAAATTCATGCAAACACAAAATCTGTTATTCTATCATGGTTCTAAGTTTGTAAGAACAATATTTAAAAACTGTCCCTATTTTTGGGCCTTTGTCCCCCCATTATTTATCACTTTGTCCAGATTTGTTGCTCTAAGAGGTTGAGAGGTATGGTGGAGTTATTCTGCAGGACAAGGGAAGTAGTCAGTGGGGAGGCCAAGGTCGATGCAAATATGTAGTGAAGTTTTTAATGAGATATCCTGATATTACATTGGAAATTACTCCAATCAATGTCACTCACTTCACACCAACTGTGCTTACCTGGCACACTCTGCCTACATGCTCACCCAGTGTTTTGGATACAGGCAATGAATGCATGACAGGCTTTTCACCTGTCAGGCATTTATTCACTTGCCTGACATACAGGTGGCAGTGTAACCACAGACAGCTTCAGGTGTATTTAATGGCTGCATGGAGAGTTCAGCAATGGTCATGTTAGACAAGGAGATGGTAATGAGATTCACTAACATAGATTGTTATGGAATCTCATTACATACTCTTCATGTAGCAGTAATAGAGTTCATTTGTAATACTGGTGTACTATCAAGTACAGTAAGGAGAATTTCACTCCTGGTATGATTTCATGCTGGGGGATGGAGCTGGAATTTAGTATTAGGGTAGTGTAGCAGGATGGTTCAGGTCTTCTTCTAAGCTAGGAATCACAAGGCAGGCATGAGGAAAAAAGAGCACATGGTTCATCTGGCAGTGTTTAATGGAGAAAATGAATTGCAAAGGGCAGATGAGTTCCTTCAGCCATAGTAGATACTGTTAGATACTAAAATGAAGAATAGCTCTATGGGAAATAGGAAGCAGAAATAAGGATAGATGGTTATATATGGGTAGACTCTACAGCTTAATACAGGACAGAAAGAGATATTAGACACAGATCCACCTATTAAAATCAGCCTACACACATATATTAAGATTACAAGAAGTGGGGAATATGCCAATGCATTCTACAGGACAGGGAAGTTATAAAGCTAAACAGTCTTGTTATTTATGATGCATTCAGCAATATAACTAGCTCAAAGCTCACATGCCTGTATACAGTCCTGACAGTAGATGTGAGAATTAAGTCAGCCTGCCATGTTTTTATGTCCAAGTAACATTTTTTCTGTGCATGGAAATAATGTGATGTTGATCTATTTCTTAGTCTCTATGTGAGTTTCTTCAAAATGGATAACATACAAAGAAGAAAATGTGGCAATGAGGATTTTGTTGTCTCACCTACAAAAACAAAAAAGTCAGTAAATTTCACATCATGTTTGAGTCATGGTTTGCATATACAGAAAGAGCTAAATGGTTTTAATAGCATTCCTTTGGAGAAGCACATGGTAACATCATTCAATGCTATGGGTGCTTCTAAATAAAGCTTACTTCAAAACCTAGTTTATAAGCAAAATCCTATAGCTAAATCCTACAACCAGATTGTTAAATAAAACTGCTTTTTATTCAAACTTAAAAATTTACAAGATATTTGAGATTGCCTTAAGTGTGGAAATCACTGATAAATATACATAATAATTAAGAAAGTATATGGAACGGGCTGATTCTGTACACAAAGCTGAGGTATAGGCAAAACATGCAAATGTAAAATGTCTTGTTATTAATATAACAGTAAAGCTCCAGTTCCACAAGTCTGTAATTACAAACAGGCTAAATGCCACAGTTATGGAAAATAAGTTATATAGAACAGGGCTTCTTAAACATTTTCCACTCGCAACCCAGTTATTGCAAGAGAAAATTTTACTTGATCCTGGATATATAGGTATATGAAATAATAGGTATACAAATAATACATTTACTGATAATAAAAAAACAAATTTATTTCAAAACATTTCTTATTATACAGCACCACTTTTTAGACCATGTTTTAAATTTGTTTTGAACATTTTTCCAGTAAAGAAATAAAACAAAATATATGAACCAATAATAACAAAACTGCCCAATTCAGAACACTGCAACCATAAAAGTCTACTCAAACTTCTGTCATTACAATCTACAAATATCAGTCAATATGCACAATCTCTGCAGAAATAAAAGTCATCTGAATAATTCCACATTAAAGAGATTTGTAAGTAATGAAAAAGTTGCTGCTAGCAAACAACTTTATATTTCAGTGTTTCATCTACAAATTCAGTGCCTGATGCCCTTAAAGAATAAATTGTCTAAGTTACATTAAAAATTGATAAGCTGGTAATATTGCAATAGGGAATGGATGCAAACTGAAAACAGGTTCATAGTTTCTAGGCATCTCATCCAAAGGAGGACATACTCAGGACTGCAGCACCCCACCCCCATTTGCTTCTGGATCGTAGATTAATGCCCACATTAGTTGCCTCTACTATTTTGTTGATTCATAACAACAAGGTTCAGATTCAAGATAAATTAAAATAAATTAAACTAAATTAAAGTAAAATTGAATCAAACAAAAGTTCTACTGTGACAGGTTGTTAACAGTTATCTCTGATCAACATGAAGGAGAGAATACAAGAAAGCAGAAAGGTAAATTCAGGACTGCCAGAAGATGTACTTTCTAAGCATGATCCACTTAAATATTTTAGTCTATACATGAAATGAAAGATTCCATAGAAGAAATGAGAAGCACTTAACGAAGATGAGACACAGGGTATTTTAACAAAAAAGATGTTAGCAGAAGTTGAAACTGGCATTAATATGTTGGAAGAAAGTAATACTGATTTGTCACCTCTGTTTGTTCAACATATTTGTCAGATTCTGAACTTACTGCATCACTAACGATTAAATTTACTAGATTAGGAATTTAGAATTAACTTCAGTCATGCCATAGGGACAGATATTTAACTTCCTATGACTGATCCATACTTGGAAGTACTGAGTCTCTAAAATGTTTTCAAGGAAAAAAAACTAATTATGATTAATATTATACGATGTAAGTTGTGTATATAGTCTGAGATCATCTGTCTGTATTCTTCTAAAGCTATTAAAATTATCTTTTATAGTTTCATTGCATAATGCTTTTAATGAAGCCGAGGATAGTAATGTAACATGTACTGCAACTTTAAACTCTTCCAAGATGTTATTGCTTCTTTAGTCTGAATCAGGATATACAAGGTTATAATACATATAGCAAAATATTATCACATATGCTGTCAACAACGTTTATCATTATATTACACCTCATCTTGTGGTTCAATTCTTTTCATTTCCTTTAAAAAAAAAGCAGCTGTAGCACTCCTGATATTTCTAACAACATTACCATGATATGTCTGACAATTTAGTTTCATAGCAAACTTTCCAGTCCCCAATCATGTCAAGCCTACTCAAGTTTTATAATATTTTCTTCTAACACTAAATTTAATACAGTAGATTCATGCATGACAACTTATAAGAAGATTTTTATGGCCATCCCAAATGTTTTCCTTTCATGCTGTTCAGCAATCATAGCTTACCAAAGACTTCTGATGTGAAACATTTCATATATTTAGCATCAACTGAGAGTATAAGCTCCTTTTCTTGCCCACAGAAAGGTCACATAGCAGCCACACACACACACACACACACACACACACACACACACACACACACACACACACACGCACACACACACACACACACACACACACACACACACACACAAATTCAAATTCCATGCATGTGGAAAACACCTTGCAACAGTTGTTTGCGACCTGTTTTGTCTTCTGCATCTGTGTTTACAACAAAAAGGGTGTTCTTAAAAAGACAACAGATGATTTTATTTTTCCAGACAAAATGCTGTCTGGCAAGGGCAGTCCCTGTGTCCAGAAACTTTTTACTGTTGCCAAATTTTTTGTGACACCAGCATTCAGTTACACAACCCCATATTGGGTTGTAACCTATAGTTTAAGAAGCTCTGAAAATGGCACAGTCAAGTACAACTGAAATAGAACTACAAAACTAACACTTTTTCTGAAAAGTAGTAAATATATCTGAAAACATATAGCACCTTAATGACAATAACCTGCTATCTCCAACACAACATCATTTCCAAGCAGGATATGATGCAGGCAGCATTAGTAACATTTTGTATCAGAACTCATAATCAAATTGTAGTTTCGTATTTCCTCAATCTATCAAAGGCTTTTGATACTGTGTCTTTTCCTATGGTTTGCTAGCACTGGTATGAGTCAAAATGCAGTAAACTGATTCCCCTGAAACTATTCCTGTGTCTTTATACATTTACAAATGTATATAATGTACATACTAAATTTATTGTAGCTGTTTCATGTTTTCACTACAATATAGTTTCTGTTTTTGTTAGTAAGTATACTTACTATGCTATATATATTGATTTGTCTGTGCAGCCCCCCCCCCACCCCCACCAATTTCTACTGAAAAGATGCTCTGTTCCTGTTAAGACTGTTCTAGTTAACAAATAGAAATAAATTCATAAACAAATGACAATGTTTTCAATAAGGTCTCAAAAAGAAAAAAGGTGCATCTTCATTTATTATACATGATAAAAGAGAACATAACTAGAGTATAAGTGCAGCATTATTTATTATACTTCAATGTTTCATATTTTTAATGCTTACAGAGTGCTGCTTTGACACTTAAAGGGGTACTACTTACATGCAGAGGTGAATGTTTGCCTTAGTTTGATGAAATAGTGGCTACAATATTCTATGAAAAGTAAAAATATCTACATTTGGAGTATAAGGTAAAAGATTAGCCTTGTGAAAGAGGAATAACTGCAAAAATTAACATTACACTTAAAACATTTAAGTTATGAGTCTGTGTACATTATGTGGGTTTAAGTAACTGCAACAAGTGATTTGGTTTATATGAATAGGTGCTTTGGGCATAATGTGTGGTGTTAAACCTGTTACTTTGGTAAAACAGAATACCATACCACAGTTTTGTTAAAGTAAACCATTACCACAGGAATGAAGGAAATAGGAGATAAACACCTTAAAGTCTCCATACAGAATACATTATTAGTCTAGTAAGCATATATAACAGGTTTTTCTGACTGTTGCTGTGCTGGAATGGAAGAATGCGCATTTACATTCTGATGATTACAAAATTACTATAAGCAGGCGACAAGCACTGACACATATTCTTCTTTCAGAGTGGATCAACTGACATTAATGCTGTGCAACAGAACAGTTTTTTTTTTCTAAACCAGATTTAGTAGCTGCTTAACAGCTGTGTAATAACTAATGTGCACAAATGTCTGTGTACAATATTTGGTGTGTGATCAGTATCAGCTATTTTTTCAAAGAATGGGGGTTATTCAGAAACACAAAATGCACTGTTCAATTCTGTTTCTATCATGATTTCTCAAAGTATTATGAGGAAGTGATTCAAAGACTGCTGTAAAACTACAGTGGTAAGAAGACCTAATAAAGTAACACTACTGCAATCTTTTGGATAATGTTGTATACAAGGGTGTCAGGCCAGAGGCACAGCTAATATAAATTAGCCACATGCTCTGCCCTAGAGGCTCACATCATGATCCAAATAGTGTGGTACAGTAATTCACAGACAAGCTGTACTATGCTGTTTTATAGGGCTGACCACAACACTTTATGTACATCCATTGCTGACTATGGCAGCAGCAGGTCTGTTAGCTCTCCAACAGGTAAGTACTGTGAGGTTTTGTGAGTGGGTGGATGTGTGCATGAGGAGGTGTAATTATAATTGTGACTGTATTTGTTACATGTACATTAAGTGTTTGATTCAAAGAAATGGAGATGAATTGCTAATGAGCTTTTTCTCTCTGTAGTTTTTAAGCGTCTCTAAATCACTACTTAGTTCTATAGTTTTACTACGTCAAAAACATGAAGCAATGTTCCCTATGCAGATAATTTATCAGAATACCCTTTAATTGAAAACTCATTCAAGGATTTAAATCTTTTTGTGCAACTGGATGATTTTATGATTATTAAAAATTATTCAAGGACTTAAATTAAGTTGTAAACTTGGGAGCGATTTGCTAAATACTGAAATGACAGAAATTGAGCATCTCAGTAGTTTACATAAAGTGTTGAAACAACTACAAGATGATGACCTGAGAGTTTAAATATCAATGTATAATTCTAGAAAACTGCAGATTGGTATGTTTGAGACATGTCCAGGTTGAAGGACAACAACAGGATTTAGTTATTAAATGCTCAACTTCTCTGGCCTTTTTCTCCCTATTTATTGTCCCTGCTATGAATAAACAACAACACAGCATTTAAAATATTTTAAATTGACTGTTTCTCTCCACTAGAACATTTCTTTACTGTACTGTGGTGGTTTCACTTTCAAAAAAACGTTTATCCCACCCTTGCTGCAGTCTCCAATTCATTGACGTCATCAAAGCCACTGAATACAGGTAGTTTTCTGGCCATTTGACTCCCAAACTGACATCACCATGACTGTCCTAAAACCCACCCATGCTGTGATGTCACAGCTCCCTGGTTCTTCCCCTACCCATACAGAAAGTAAAGGCTAGAACAAGGAAACAGTACAAGTCAAGTCTCCTGCTGTGAGTTGTCAATCACAGCAGGTAACAGCTCAAATTACCCTTAGCACTATGACAGCTAGGGAAGTTAAGTGTGAAGGGGGATGGGAGCCAAGTCAAAGTAGTGCAATTCAGGCTTCACAAAAAAATGCAGTTTAGCCATTCTAAAAAGAAGCAGCAGTGAAAAGTACTTTACTATGAAAGTCCTTTCTGTAGCATTTGCACTGTTTGTGTTTTAAGTAGTCATTGAGCGGCATGAAATGTTACTTAAAACTAACTGACTGAAATACAGCAGTGTATTGCATGTAAAATCGATACAGTGACAGGAGCTTTAGGAAAAAAGAAGTCTGCGTGATGTTCCTTTTTACAGATGAGCACTGCATTATGGGATACTTACAGGCAGAGTAAACAATCAGAAATACTTCAAGATGCTAGACCCTATGTGGTCAGACTCAGAAATTACACATAAAAATATTTAAAAACCTATAAATAGTCCCAGAGTGGTGTTAAAATGTAGGAAACACCAAACCATGATGAAATAAACATTTTTTTGAGTCTGTGGGTACAGTTCTCCTTTAAGAAGGGAATGTACTCTTTTTTACAGAAAGTGAAAGTCATTCATGAGGCACTCTCCCCCCAACATAGGAGCAACAGCAGGCATTTATTGGCTTGGTTACTTATTGCTGGGAGATGGTGTCTTACCAAAGTGGTGTCAGCACCATTGTATAGGCTCCTGAAAGATAATGTGGCATGGCAAAGGAAATGAGTAAATGCTTCCAGAATATTTAAAAAATGCCAAGCTGTGCCAAAAAAACTCCACTCCCTAGAAGCTCTCATCACACTAGAGATTGCCGACATCTGTGCAGTCACTGAAACATGGTTTAAAGTCACTGAGAGCACACTGAGAATGCAAGGTTATAATGCCTTCCACACATTTAGACCAGCTGCTACAGACAGGTGCCTTGGTTTACATAAAAAATAAATATGCATCAATGCTAGTCAAACAGGAGTGTCTATATCATGTTATCGAATGTTTACTTAATTGAATCAATAAAGGTCAAACTTTATTGATTGATTAAGTAAAACACCGAAAAATGTAAAAAAAAAAACAAATAAAAAAAAACTAAATGGCGTAGGCAGGGGGGCAAGCCCCCCTGCACCCCCCTACTTAAATATACCAACTCCGAGATTGCACTACATTGAGGTAAATGGATATCTCCCCTTACAGAGATTTCCGTTTACTTGCACAATGTTCTTCACTTTCAATATTGTCATGCCGACAATATCAAACTCGATATTGTCAGCTTACAACAAAGTGAAGTAGACCCAAACAGGATATGCACCCAAGCTACTCCATGTTTAAATCACCATAGGCAAAATCCAATACCACTTCCTTCTAAGCTATAGATCCCCCTCTATGACCCAGAAAACCCATACCATGTATTTAAACTTATTGGAAACACTCACAATCCAGCCCAATAACACATTCATGGACGACTTTAATTATCCCACTATTAACTGGGATTCCTATATGTTAGACTGAGGGTTTTCACTGTAGTCTTAGTGCATTCTGGTTTCTATTATATAATCGAAGACGAAATCCTTTGAATGCATCTTGATCAAACTTGAAAGCACGAAACAGCAAAATAGCAAAACAGCATATAAGCGATTTCTTTCCTTGGGAAAGAAATTGCTTGGCCACCTCCATTACTTTGCCATTTTTATCACTGTAGTGCAATCTTGGAGTTGGTATATTTAAGTAGGGGGGTGTGGAGGGTACAGCCCCCCCATATTGGGGTGTGGTGGGTGAAGCCTTTCACTTTATGTAATGTTTTGAAGTTTTTATTTTTGTTTATTTTTTGAGTGTTCAGGATTGTAAGCTGTCACTTACATGGGGTCGATAAATCAGCGTTCACATTTTTAAGCGTTCACTGATTTAATATAGACCCGTGCATTCACTATAGTACAGTCAAAATTTCAGATCGCATGGAATAAAAGAGTGCATCATAAATATCACATGTTATTAAAGCCACAGTTTCAACTCCTTTGTTATATTTGTAAAAAGGGTAGACAAGTAAAGTTCCAGAACTAGATTAGTTCAGCTCTGGTAAAAAAGTGTATGCTGACAAGTAATTTCCAGATAAAAAAACTTCACATACTTGTATAAAGGATAGACAAGTAAACTTCAAGAATCAGATCAGTTCAACTCTAGTAATAAATGTGTATACTATATAAAGAAATTTCACATACTTGTGTAAAGGACAGACAAGTAAACTTCCACAATCAGATCAGTTCAAGTCTAGTAATAAATGTGTCTATGTAAACAGTTCAAGAATGTAAATATTTCAAGCATAAATTGTAGTTTACCATGCACACCAGATCAGATTACAGACCAGCTCAGCGAGCTGAATTAAAGACAGTACTGTATGCCATAAAACAGTATGGTAAAGATCAATTTACTATTCTTAGTGACAGTTTATGCAGTTTCAGTTCATTTAGCCAAGAAAACTGTAGACAGTAATGATAAATTCTTGTAGCATTCAGTAGTGCAGAAACAAATTAAATGACATCATCTTAAGGAACGGCTATGGTAAGTAAGTGGGTGGGGATTTACACACAGAACAGTATAATTGTTAATGCAGTGTTAAATTACTAATATAGTTTAATTTGAAGTTATGACAGGAAAAACAATGCCACTGAGGTTTCTGTTTGATTTAATAATAAGTAACAGCCTTTCCATTTCAATGTGATACATTATCAGTTCATTTAAGGACTTGCAAGAATGTATTTATTAGTAACATTAGTTTAATTCACTATAGTACATTATCATTTTGCTTACAGATGTACAATAATTTATGTTTATTTCATGCAGAAAAATCTAAATAAAGTTAGGGCAACAAATAAAGTACTTATTAGTAACAACAATTTAGTTCACCAAAGCATATTATCAGTTTGCTTAAAGAAGAATTTTTTGCAGCATATGTTTATTTCAGGCAGAAAAATGTAAAGAACGTAAGGGCAACAAGGAATGCTATCAGTTTATAATTGTTAAAGCTGCAAATGTTATTTTAAGGACCTGATACTGTTTTTTGTGCTTTGCAAAAATAATTTCCAGGTTAATTTTAAATACAGTCAAAAACATCAGTCACTCAGCCTTGCACAACAGATGGAAAAAGGGAGGTGTGGAAGGCCTTCATGTTATGCTCAATTTCTGAGAGACTTGGTTGGCTACAATCACCTGCTTTAGAAGCTAAAGTTAAGTGCAAACTTGCAGTACTGTATTTTAGTCTTCTGTTAAGTGCAAACTTGCAGTTTTAAAAGTACTGTATTTTATTTTTTTCTCTTACCTAATTGTTTCACTGAATAGTGTGCTGTGTGTCTCTCTACTGTAAGAGGGGGTGGTGGTCTTCTCACTTCTTTGTTATCTGATATTTACATGTTAGCCTACAGGGTTTCCTCTGTACTTTTAAGTGCTAGCCACAAAGTTTGGGAATTCATTTTATGCTCAATTTCTGAGAGACTTGGTTGGCTACAATCACCTGCATTAGAAGCTGAAGTTAAGTGCAAACTTGCAGTACTGTATTTTAGTCTTCTGTTAGGTGCAAACCTGCAGTTTTAAAAGTACTGTATTTTATTTTTTCTCTTACCTAATTGTTTCACTGAATAGTGTGCTGTGTGTCTCTCTGCTGTAAGTGGGGGTGGTGGTCTTCTCACTTCTTTGTTATCTGATATTTAACTGTTAACTTAGAGGGTTTCCTCTGTACTTTTAAGTGCTAGACACAAAGTTTGAGAATTCCTTTTATGCTCAATTTCTGCGAGACTTGGTTGGCTACAATCACCTGCATTAGAAGCCGAAGTTAAGTGCAAACTTGTAGTACTGTATTTTAGTCTTCTGTTAAGTGCAAACTTGCAGTTTTAAAAGTACTGTATTTAATTTTTTTTCTTTTACCTAATTGTTTCACTGAATAGTGTGCTGTGTGTTTCTCTGCAGTTAGTTCCCCACCCACCCTCCCTATTCTTGTCTTGGTGTTAGTTTTGGTGACTCTGGAATTGCCCGCCCCTCCTGTAAGTGTGTATTTGAACTCTCGTCCTGGGTCCATCTCATTTGCTCACTTAACCGAGTACAGTAAGATCATATTTTGAGTCTAGTGTTCACTCTACTTAATACAGAGAGAGGATTTGAGAAGGCCAACCCACTTAGGTTCTTCCTTCCTCTCTCCTTGCACTTTACTAACAAAAAAAAAATGCACTTTATTCATCTGCTTTTACTGTATTTGTGTTTCCTCCTACTTTATTTTGCTTTTGCCTCTTCTTAAAAGTACTCAATTTTATTTATTCTCCTGCATTTATTACTGTTTGGCAGTAGCCTGATTAAATTGTAACTGTTATTCTAAGTCTTTTGGTTTAAGCACTTGGGCTTCAGACCAGTTGTTTTACATTATGAAGGTCTGTGGTCTGCACTGTTGTGGCAGGACAGGTAGCTTACATCCTTCTAAGCTGGGAATTGCTGACTGAAGGCTGAGTGTCTGCTATTCTAAAAGTGTATTAGTTCTGGTTTAGGCACTTGGGCTTCAGGCCAGTTATTCTACATTACGAAGGCTTGTGGTCTGCACTCTTGTGGGAGGAGAAGCTGGATTCTGCACTTCTGAGCTGGGAATTTCTGGACACGGGCTTATTGTGCCTGCTTATTTGAACTGTTTCTTTCTGAAATTGGTGCGCCTTGGTGCTGTAGCACAGACCAGATTCAGGCCTGCTGAATCTAGCTTTGTTCATATAACCTGAGCACTGATCCAGGCCATCTTTTTGAAGAAGGTTCCCCTGCATCCTAGTGGCAGCAGTGTGCATTTGGAACTTGTCTGATTGAAGACTGCTGGAACAGGGCTCAGTTTTTTGCTTTTTTCTGGTTAATTGGGTAACTTGTTTAAATAAATTTGTTTATTTTCTATTGTTTATATATATATATATATATATATATATATATATATATATATATATATATATGTATGTATATTGCACTTTATTCATCTGCCTTTACTGTATTTGTGTTTCTTCCTACATTATTACTAGGGGCATTGACTACAACTCTGATCTGAGATATATAACAAAAGGTATCCTTTTCTGTGCATTTAAAGTGTTTTTTTATTGTATCTGCTTTATTTTCTTTTATAAAAACAAACAAAAAAATACTTGTTTCATGCCTTTCTAAGCTAGTATAGTCCAGTTTTCAGGTTAGTGCTGAATTTGAGGCTGTGTTACAAATCTCTGTGTTTGCCCATACCTTACTTGGATAGAAGGAAGTTTCTCTGTTCACCTGTGAGAGAGGGGAGCTTTGAGCAGCCTATCTGTCCCTGGAGGAGTGATTTCAGCCCAGAAATTAGTAGTTTATTGGCCATTTTGGTCTAATTTCTATCTCTTTCATTTCCCTGCTATAAAAAATGCATTTGCCCAGTTTTGCGTGCCAGGCACCGCCAGTTAGTTAGGGTATAACTACTCCCAGCTCCACAAAGTCTCTTCTATTTTTCCCTTGGAACTAGACAAACTTTCAACTTAAGCACTCAAGCCATTCATTTCTCACTCTGGCACTTGCTCAAAACTCATAGCAAGCACTTATAAACCCTAGCACTAGACCCCCCCTATACTGTACAGAAGGAAAAGGCTCTCTATTTGACCTTACCAGCCAATCAGTAAAACAGTTCACTGTACCTATCCAGGCATGTCCAAAGGGCAGTTTCAGGTGTACTCTCCATTCTAACTGGTGAATCTGGGCATTTTGAGGCAATGTTACAACTGCCTCAAGTACAGAGACAACCCTCTCCTCCTACCACCAAACAATAATACATGCAAGAAATGCAATTATACAGCCAAACTGGAGGCTAAGCTCTCTCAACCCAAGACTGGATCAGACAGTCAAGAGGAGAAGGGAAATACTTGCATCACATCACCAGTCTCACATAGATCCATTAAACCAGCACCGTCAAAAAACACACATAAATACATGAAAACATACTCTGAGGCACTAAATAAAAATTTTCAAAAGCAACAGAGACCTCCAAAGCAGACATCCAAGCAATTTCCACCCCCCCAACACAAACCATGAAACACATACTTCACAAAACCAGTATGCCATGCAATCACAGCCCTTAAGGCAAAATAACATACCCAACACACTAGTAATAGGTGACTCTATAGTCAGGCACACTGACGTCCCACTCACTAGGCTGAATAAGGAAAAGGTTGCTGTTAGCTGCCAGATGGGTGCCAGGATCCACCACATAATGCAAGCACTCAGGTCACTCCAGAACAAGTACAAATATGACTCTGTCATTGTTCATGTTGGTGTAAATGACCTGAGCTGTACCTCCCCAGACTATACGCAAAGACACATGGAAGAGCTCTCCGATCACATAGCCCAGGCCGGTATGACCCTGACCCTGAGTAGCATGCTGCACTCACCAAGAATAATACCATGGTATAAAGAAAAAATTATCAATTTCAACAATTGGCTAAGTTTCTGGTGTCATTCAAAGGGGATCCAGTGTCTCTACACCTGGGATGGCCTGCTCGATAAGCCACCCTGCTTCGCTAGAAACAGCTTGCACCTGTCACTCTTAGGCTTTTGAATACTGGCCAAGACTCTTGCAACCTCCATAGTGCCTTTTTTAGGCAAGGCTCAAAAGACAAACCCACCGCTGTAAATAACATAAGTAACAAAAAACTGAGGGTAATGTTACTCAATGCCAGAAGTCTAAACCTCAAAATGCACACACTCGAGGCACTCCTCAGTATGGAGAAAATCAATATATGTGCAGTAACAGAAACCTGGTTTAAGGCTCCAGAGAGCACCCCAGCACTACCAGGCTACAACTCATACCATACATTTCGGCCACAGAACCCGGACCAAAATACCAATGGCGGGGGCGTGTCCATATTCATCAAGGATACCCACACCTCCAGGTTAGTGGCACAGCACAATGCTTCAGAGATCATCCATGTGCAACTAACAATAGGCAAAACTGCAATTCAGATTATAGCTTGCTACAAATCACCGACCATGTTCCAGGACCCCCATTCCACATTTCTGGAAACATGGGAAACATAAAGGTCCTACCAAACACCCTAATATTGGGTGATTTCAATTACCCAAACATTAACTGGGAGAACTACTCAAGTAGTAACTCCCTGGCCCAACATTTCCTGTAATTTATAAACTCAAACACCCTGGATCAACTGGTCAACACTCCCACCAGAGGTGACAACATATTGGACCTGGTCATCACCAACATGGGCGACCAGTGCTCCACACCAGAGGTCAACCCCTCACTGGTTAGATCTGACCATAAACAAATCACTCCGGATATCCACATTCCGCCCTCATCCCCGGACAAGGAAGCCACAGTAAAAAACTTTTCAAAAGCAAACTTCACATTACTTAAGACCGAGGTGGAAAGTTTCAAAGCCCCCATGCTAAAGGATAATGCTGTCCAAGCTGCAAAATCCTTTACTAATGCATTCTATGGGCACATACAATAATGCATGGATCATGCTATCCCAAGCAAAACCAAGACTCACTTCTCCAAGAAAAGGAAACCAGTCTTGGTGGGCCCCTGCCATAAATAAGCTATACGACAGAAGGAGGAAACTAGTACAAAAAGAATAAAATCCCAAGAAGGGAAGACATCCCTGATCAGTATCAGCAAGAAACTATGATTCCTCATAAAATCATCCAAGGCGAGCTTAGAAAGAAAAATTGCCAAGGACTCCAAAGATAACCAAAAGGCATTCTTTAACTATGTCAAGAATCTAAGTGGCAATGCTCAGATCTGCTTGGAGTTAGGGCAGAATGGCACAAAATACACTGAACCGACCGATATCGCCAAAATCCTGGCAGTCAGGTTCAATGCAAACTTCACCCCTTCTCATCCCCAAAAGGGTCCATAACCATACCAGAAGAATGTAGAGCCCCTGAAATCACAGACACTCAGGTTAAAAAAGCCCTCTCCAAAGCCAAAAACACAGCATCAATGGGACCGGATGGTGTCCCAGGCTGCGTCCTACACATGCTCAAAGTTGAACTAACCCCTCACCTAAACACACTGTTCAAACTCAGCCTCTCCACAGGCTACGTACCCATAGAGTGGCGCATAGCAATGGTTATTCCATTCCACAAAGGTGAAGCCACAACAGACCCCAGGAACTATTGCCCTATAAGCCTGACTAGCTTGGTCTGCAAGGCTATGGAGTGCATCATCATGGAACTCATTAACAGAGCCATAGGGAACCTCCAAACACTGGACCCTACCCAGTTCGGCTTTGTTAAGGGCAGATCATGTCTGCTAAACCTGGTGGACTTCTTTGAAACAGTTACCAAGGCTACAGATGAGAGAAAGGTGGTATACACAGCCTACCTACACCTCGCAAAGGCGTTCAACACCATTCCCCATTCTAGTATTACAGACAAGCTCACCAGCCTGAACATAAACCCCTATGTCACAAGATGGGTTGCCAACTGGCTCACGGCCAGAACCCACATGGAGAGAGTTGCGGGAGCTAGGTCCGACTCTAAAGCCGTTACAAGTGGTATTCCCCAGGGCTCAGTCCTAGGACCCCTCCTGTTTGGCATACACTTCTCAGAGGTACAGGCAAGCACAGGAGGACTATGGCTGACCAAGTTTGCAGATGACTGCAAACTGGGGGCTGACACAGACATCCTCCAAAATGGTCTCACTGAGACGGATACCTGGTGTCAAAATCATGGCCTCAAGCTAAATGCTGAAAAGTGCATAGTCATCCCCTTTGGAAAAAAACAAAGTATCCACAAACTACCACATAGGTGGTAGTCCCCTAAATACGGAAGATGTACTAAGGGATTTGGTGACCCAAGTGGATAGTAATCTCTCCTTTGATAATCACATTGTCAAAGCGGTTAGAAAATCCTTCTATGTGGCCCACCTAATCACAAAAGGGTTCACATCCAGATCAAAAGAGGTCACTGTGCCCCTCTACTCATCACTCATCAGACCCATCATAGAGTACAATGTCCCACTTGGGATGTACCTTACGGGGCACCTGCAACAGCTGGAGAGACCACAGAAGTACCTCACCAAGAGGATCACTGGCCTCAAACAGATGTCTATGCAGCTCGACTGAAGAAACTCCAGCTGTACTCGGTTAATACCACTTACTCAGAGGTGATCTCTGCCTGACATACAAGGCCATGTCCAATCCAGAATTGATGGACATGCTCCACCTAAAGAAAACCATATCTCCTCGAGCCACATGCTCTAGGGATCTAAACCTCACCACAACAATGGATAGGACATGCTGGAGGGATGGATTCCTGTCCCGGAGACTTCCCATGCTTTGGAACAGGATTCCGGTCTGCATTAGGCAGAGCTCCTTGCTAGCACTTTTCAAGAGAAGCCTTGATGAGTGGATGGGAAGCAGAATGATTACCCCAGGGATCACTTCAGTGGCTCTCCTGGACAGAGGCACTGGGAACTAATCTAAGGGGGCGGCGAAAGCCAACACATTCTGGCTAGGCTTATAAATGCCTTCAGACAAATAGCCTAGTACCTACCTATGAACCTATGAACCTAAGATGTGGACATTAAAACAGCCTCCACTACCTCAGCAGTGACTGGGACAATACAGTGTAAGGCCTAAACGTGCCAAGACCTGTGATGTACAAGTCAACTATCTACAGAAAATCTGTACTCAACAGATGTGCATTTATGTAAATTAGAGTTAAAGCAAGTATGTAAATGTTCTCATGTTTTCAGCCAGTTGTATAACAGTGCTAGTTTTCACTTTATGTTTTATCAATGTTTAGGCAATGCTGACAGAAAAAAGGTACTAATAGTTTAGTTTTCAGAACATAACATTTATCAGATATCAGTTATGCTTTTATGCTTTTATCTATGTTCAGATAACACTGGCAAAAGATATTCTTTTTTATTAGTTTAATTTCTAGAATATGCACAATTATTGTAAATGTTCAGTACAAATACATATCATTTTAATATAAATTTCAGTCAATGTTCAGAATATGACATTCATACTCAGTTATGCATTCAGTATAGTACATTTCAGTCAGATTTCAGAATATAACATTCATACTCAGTTACAACATGCAATTACATCACACTTTATATTATTCAGTCATTATTTTAAGGGTAAAGTGACATAATTATTTGTAAATACCATTACTACATCACACATCACATTATTAGTTTTAATGGTAAAGTGACAAAATTATTTGTGACGGGCTTATTAAAATAGGTTATCTAAAAAATAGGTAGTAATAGTTATTCAATATACTCAAGGCATAACAGGGCAGGCTTAATTCGTTAATTTCCAGATCATGGTGCACTTTACATAATTATTGTACCGGAGCTCCAGTCCGCTAATGATTGCCAGTAGATTTTTATGGTGCCAAGGTGCCAGCCCAACGCCTAACCTTCAATGAAGGCACGCAAATTCACACATGTCTTTCAAACGCCACTTGACCGCAGGGAGAACATGCAGACTCCACATAGAAGGCGCTCCAGCCGAGAATCGAATGAGAGACCTAGATTTTTATGGTGCCAAGGTGCCAGCCCAACGCCTAACCTTCAACGAAGGCACGCAAATTCACACATGTCTTTCAAACACCACTTGACCGCAGGGAGAACATGCAGACTCCACATAGAAGGCGCTCCATCCGAGAATCGAATGGGAGAACGTCTTGCTGTGAGGTGTCACTGTTACCGCTGCACCACTGCAGCTAACAGTTTCATCCATTGTTAACATACCCAAATATATATATATATATATATATATATATATATATATATATATATAAATAGATATCAACTATTCCCATAAGAAGACGCACATGCAACTAACAATGATGATATCCCCAATAATATCCCGTCTCAATTTTCCATCAAGCTAGTTGCAACCAATTCTGTTAACGAAGATTTACTCAAACTAAAATCTACTACTCTAGCTACAGACAACCTTCCATCAGAACTTTAAAATGAGAGCAGTGGCTAATCGATCAGTCCATGCAGGAGTCATACATACCTTTACTATGCAGAATCCTACATAATACCCCTCTAATCATCTATTAAAATGCAGACCCTTTACAATACTTACTTCCTCAATCTGAAGTACTCGAAAAAATGTGTCCACTTAGAAACTGTAAAACACCTCACAGACTCACACTTACCGTCTCCAACTCAGCACAGCTTATGCCCAAACCCCTAACCAGGAAAAGCCAAAAGAACAACAACAAGACAGAAAGTTAAAAGGACACTGAAAGTGTATGCAAAGGTATAGACCTGAAATACAGAAAACTTAGATTTTAGTAAACTATTATAGCACATAAATATTTACAAAATATTTAAGACACAAATTTAGAAGGCAAACAGCTATTACAGCACACAGAAATCAAAAAGGTATTAACAAATCTAGCTGAAACTTTACAGACACAAGTTAATACAGTATATGGTAATTATACTTCAAGACCAGTCATAAAGGTATCCTTCTAGTACCGATTTCAGTTAGTCTTCAGAAAATAGCCATCATGCTTGATGGGCTGTATAATAAAAAAGAAAATAATTTAAATCTATGGCCAACATGGAAAAGTTTCATTTGCTAAAAGACAGAGACATCATGGTACAATAATGCACCAGTTCATAAGGTAGAAAACATGGCCAATAGTCAGTGTAATTTTACCATTCAGCATACAGTGACAGAAAAGAAAAAATAGGCAAGGTTAACAGTTCATACTCTGTTTAACTTGACTGGAGACTCACAGTGATGGCGTTTTCTTCATGCTGTTTCTGGAACAGCAGGGTTGAAAGAATTACCTGGCCTAATCAGTTTTAGAAACCACAGCATTAAAATGCACTGCTTTTCAGAATAATGTGCAGGTTTTATATACATCTCACATGCATCACAACTTAGACTTAGAAGACTCCAAAGACTATGTTTCTAGGTAATGGGGTAATCATTGCAGCAGGTATATTTCCTGTATCAGGACACATCTGCAGATTCTGAGTGATGTGGCATAAAGCCTATACATTCAAACCAGATTACAGTAGTCAGTAAAACAGATATGAAATAACTACAAAAGTAGGTCTCTGTAACCTTTTGTCAGGGACCTCAGGGGGAGCTGTTAAACTGAGTGTTTTCACTGTATTCTTAGTGAGTTCACTATGCTATATTAAGGTAAAATGATAAGCCAAAAAATATAGTCAGACTTGTGTTTTCATGTATGCATTCAGTTTCAGAGAAAGTACAGTTTTGTACCTACCATAAATGTAGATGTCCGATAGGTATGCATCTGCAGTCATCACATATGGGTTGTCCTGCCTCAGGCAGCCCTTCGGTCGGCCGGATTCCAAAGTCTGGGTCTGGCCTCGGCTGATGTCGCACTTTCCCCAACGTCAGAGTGTCTGGGATATAAAAGCATCAGCCGACGCCATCTTCCTCAGTTTTTCTTGCCCCAGATGCCAGGTGCCCTCTAGGAAGACTAAATTTGGAGAAATGCAATAAAATTCCAAACATTTGCAAAAAAAATATATATATATATACATGTATATACAAACAAATACACCATATTAGATTCCCCCAGCTAGCTAATAGAGAGGTAAGCACCCTAGGAATACCACAGAGGGGAAGGAGGGAGGGTAAACCTGACTGCAGATGCATACCTGTCAGACATCTACATTTATGGTAGGTACAAAACTGTACTATGTCCTTCAAGGATGCATCTGCAGTCATCACATATGGGTAGAATACCATAGCCAATCTGGGGGTGGAGGTACTAAGTAAAGGATGGTGTAGTTAAGATACCCTGCAGGACTGCCGTAGCAAAACCTGCTCTGGATCTGGAGTATAAAGTTAAATTGTAATGCTTGGCAAATGTATGCACGGAGCTCCATGTAGCAGCTTCTAAAATGTCTTTGGTAGCCACCCCTCTTAGGAAGGCTGTGGTGGCGGCTGTGGCTCTCGTGGAATGAGGTCTAATGTTAGCTGGCACAGTTTGTCCATGAAAGGAGTAACAAAAACGAATGCAATTTCCTATCCATTTTGAAATTGTCTGTTTGGAAATTGCTTTTCCTTGTACGCCAGCAGCATATGCTACAAACAATTGGTCAGTCTTTCTGTAGCTTTTAGTTCTGTCCAAGTAGTAGCACAGTTGTCTGTGTATGTCCAGGGTGTGCAGAAGTCTCTCCCCTTTATTTTGTGGTTGTGGGAAGAATGTAGGCAAGTGAATAGCTTGGTTCAAGGATACCCTGGATACCACCTTTGGCATGAATGTAGGATTGGTCCTTAAAGAAACTCTGTCCTGATGAAAGATAAGAAATGGCTGCACTGCCATTAAAGCTTGTAGCTCTGATACTCTTCTTGCTGAGGTTATGGCCAGAAGGAAGGCAGTTTTCCAAGATAAAAACTGTAGATCTGCCGATGCTGCTGGTTCAAAGGGAGGAAGTGTTAGTTTTTCCAACACGAAATTCAGGTCCCAAGTAGGTAGAGGTGGTTTCCTTGGAGGATTAATGTTTCTGATTCCTCTTAGAAATTGTCTTAGGAGAGGATGAGAGAAGACAGGTGGATTAACATTGTATTCTGCTGAGATTGCTGAGGCATGTATCTTAATGGAAGAGTAAGACAGCCATTGTGGAACAATTCTGCCAAATATTCCAGTATATGTGCCATGTTCATCACTGTCACATCTGGGCCCTTTGCCGTGTTCCAGGTGTGAACTCTTTTCCATTTTGCTGAATATGCCTTCCTTGTGGAAGGCCGGCGAGCTTCCGTAATAATATCCTTCACTCTCTGGGATAGGTTATCCTGAGGAGGAATCATGGTATTCTCCAGGCAGTTAGCTGCAAGGTTTTCAGGTTGGAGTGTAGAATCCTGAAATTGTGCTGCGTCAGTAGGAGTGGCCATAGTGGGAGAGGCCATGGTTTCGTCTGTGACATGCTCTTTAACAGTGGGTACCAGTGCTGCTTTGGCCAGTTTGGAGCTATCAGAATTACTCTGGGCTGTTCTGCCCTGATCTTCAGTAGTACCTTGGTCATTAATGGGAGAGGTGGGAAAGCATACACTGTTAGAGCTTTCCAGCTGAAAGAGAGAGCGTCCACTTTCCATGCTTGTGGGTGGTATGTCCTTGAGCAGAATTTCTTCCTTTGATGATTGAGGGGGGAAGCGAACAGATCTATTTCCGGCCTTCCCCATGATTGTGTGATGAGTAAGAAGATGTCTGGGTGCAGCATCCATTCGTGTGCATCTATGGTAGTTCTGCTTAAGCTGTCTGCCAGTGTATTGTCTTTCCCTGGCATGAACAGGGACTGTAGCTGTATGTTGAGTTTCAAAGCAAGTTCCCATAGATTCATTGTCAGTCTGCAAAGAGGGTAGGAATGGGTGCCTCCTTGCTTGTTTATGTACCACATAACTGTGGTGTTGTCTGTCCTTATGAGCAGGTGGCCTTGTTGAAGGAAAGGTTTGAAGGCCTAGATTGCGTGTATCACTGCCAGCATTTCCTTTTGGTTTATGTGCATGCACAGCTCTCTTTGTGACCATAGCCCTTGGATACATCTGCCCTCCATGTGTGCTCCCCAACCTTGGTCTGACTGTGTCCATAAACTTCTTAGGTACCATTGTAATTTTCTCATATGCAGTCTTGCTTGCGGAATCAGAAGAATGCAAGATGTCATGTAACCCAGGGCCTGCAGGATTTTCCTTGCAGTCAGCTGAGTTTGTCTTGTCAGATTCTGGAAGTAAACTGGTAGTTGCTTTTGTTTTTCTTCTGTGAGAAAGGCCATTTGGGTGGTTGTGTCTAGATCCGCACCCAGAAAAGTTATTCTTTGGGATGGAACCAGTCTTGATTTGTGGATGTTGATTGTATATCCCAAGGCCTGTAACAGGTGGATGGCATAGTCCAAGTCCTTTAACAAAGTTTGCTTGCTGTCCGCTTGTATTAGGCAGTCGTCCAGATATGGGTAGATTTGAATCCCCTGAAGTCTGCAGTGTGCAATTACTGATGCCAGGCATTTCGTGAATACTCTGGGCGCAGTAGATAAGCCAAAGGATAATGCTGAGAATTGATAATGCTCTGACCCTGCAAGAAATCTGAGGTGTCTTCTGCAGCTTTGTCGAATAGGGACATGCAGGTATGCCTCCTTGAGGTCTAGAGTCACCAGCCAAGACCCCTTGCCCAGCATGGGAAGGAGTTGCTGTAGAGTCAGCATTTTGAATTTTGGCACAATGAGGTAAGTATTCAGTGCGGACAAGTCGAGAATAGGCCTCCATTGATTTTCTTTTCTTGGAACAAGGAATAATCTGGAGTAAAATCCCTGGCCTTGTTCTGAAATAGGTACCTTTTCTATGGCTTTCATTTGCATTAAGTTGGTAATTTGCTTCAAAAGCCTCTGCCCTCTGATTTGGTGGCAGGTCTGACATGCCTTTTCTTTTTGGCAATGAGTGGAAGTGGAACCTGTATCCTTTGTCTATTATTTGCAGTGTCCATGTGTCCCTTGTAATGCTGTGCCAATTTTTTGAGAATAAAGAGAGTTTTCCGCCCAAAGGTGCTTCTAATTGAGCCATGGTTGGCGGAGTCAAAATAAAGTCATTGAGTCTGTCCTGGTGTAGCAGTTGTAGTTCCTGCACGACCTCTCTGGTTAAGAGGCTGCCACTGATGGCCTCTGTAGGAGCCTCTAGCTTGCCCTCTACCTCTGGCACGCCTATTCCTGCCTCTTTGAAATCTGTCTGAGTCCAGAAAGGACCAATTCTTAGTAGGCCAATTTCTGCTGAATCTCGGTGGTTGGACTTGCAGAAAGTCTTTAACTGTTTGCACAGATTTTGCCTTTTCTTCAAATTTCTTTAAAACCTCTTGAGCCGTGGAACCAAATAATTTTTGCTTTTCCATAGGAGCATCCATTAACATGGTCTGACAGAGATTGTTCCTTCAGCCAGGCATGCCTACGTATAACTGCACCTGTCATAGCTGATCTACATGAAGCTTCCAATGCATCATAACCACACTGCAAGAAATGGTTACTAACCTGCTGGGAGTTATGCACCAGATCCTGAAGGGATATGCGATCAAGGGGTTCAGAAGAGGACAGTTTCTTATGCAATTCATCTAGTAAATACTCTTGGTACTATATCATATGAAATTGGCAATTTAATGCCCTCATGGAAAGACTTACAGAAGTATACACTTTCTTACCCCATCTCTCTAATGCTCTGGACTCCCTTTCAGAGGGTAGAGGATTTTTAGCAGTGGCAGCTGCAACCCCTTTTGGGCCCTGGGAAATAGTTTCTGGATCAGCAGAGTGGGCCTTGTACAGGTGTAGATGTGAGTCCGGGACCCTGTAGTACCTATCAGGTTTGGCAGGAGCCGGAGGGAGAGAGTCAGGGGCAGTACTAGCATCAGAGTACACATCATCAATGACATTCAAAACAGGAGGTATAGCTAAGGGCCTATGCTGAGGTAAATGTAAAAAGGTCCTTAATCTCTTTCTGGAATCAGAAAATTTCTGGCCCTGCCATTGAAAATGTTCTCTCATAGAGTGTAATGTCTCTCCAAAGGAAAACTCTTCAGGAGGGGAGGCCGAGGGAATAGATTCTTCAGCATCAGAATCCTCGTAGGCCGAATAAGCCTCCTCCTGGTGGTCTGACAGAGCAGAGCCATCTGTGGACTCATCTGAGGACTGGGGATCAGAGGGCTCAACCCTGGGCCTTTTGTCTGGAGGTGGTTGAGAGCCCCTGTCCGGATGAGGTTGGGAACCTCTAATTAATGAGATCAGATCCTCTGCTAGGGTAAGAATCTGAGAGCTAGTAGAAGGTCTCTGAGAGGAAGCCTTGGGAGGCAAAGCCTTAGTAAGTTTAGCAGCTTTAGCCCTGGAGAAAGCCTTAATGGACATGGAAGCAGGGGGTCTGGCTGCACCACGTGCAGGAGTAGACTTATCTAAAGGAATGGTGTTGGAAGGTTCCTGACACCGGTTTCTGTAGGTAATTCAATGACCGACTCGGCCGGGGCCTCCGGGGCTGAGGTAGTCGGTTGTGAGGTTTCGGTAATAGGAAGTACCAAGGACTCGGTTTCAGCCGAGACCGAGACACTCGCGGTAGGCCTGACCGTGGTTTCAGCCGAAACCGCAGTCCGCGTGTGTCGGTCCTTGTCCTTCCGTTTTTTTAACTAAATGCGAAGTCGGAGTCTCCGACGGCATCTTATAAGCAAAACTAGCCCCAAAAAAACTCCTCTGCAAACTCCGACCGACGTCTAAGAGTTCGTCGGTTGAAGGAAGCACAGGCTGAGCAGGCCGAGACGTCGTGGTCTGGGCCTAGGCAGGGGAGGCAGTAAGAGTGGAAATCCTTATGAGGTATTTGTTTCCCACAAGTTAAACAATTATTAACTTTATCTGACATCGGCTGAGGCAAGAAAGAGTCCCCAACGGGGTACTTAGCTTTTTCGAAGTCTTCGGTAGCTGAATCACAGGAGCTGGCCGACCGGCACTTGCGAACTGCTTCTGCTTCGGGCACCACGCGGCAAGAAAGACTGAGGAAGATGGCGTTGGCTGATGCTTTTATACCCCAGACACTCTGACGTCGGGGAAAGTGCGACATCAGCCGAGGCCAGACCCAGAATTTGGAATCCGGCCGACCGAAGGGCTGCCTGAGGCAGGACAACCCATATGTGATGACTGCAGATGCATCCTTGAAGGACATCAACAGTTCAGTAGAAAGGAAAAGAATCTTGCTGGCTAAGCATGATATGTGCAGAAATAACAGTTCTGAGGGAGAGCTATAAAATGTTCTTTTATCAAGGGAAGGATATGGAATGCTAGATAAAGAACAGACTGTGAGGCTCATGCAAGACAAGGCTTGGAAACCAAGTCTAAAGAGGCATGTAAAACATTACAGAGTTTTGATATTATTAGGAAATACTTCAGACACAACCAGGTGAGTCAATTAAGTTAGCTTCTGAACTGATATGCAAAATATCTTTACAGTGCAGACACTGAAGTACAGAAGTCAGATCAAGTATCCACACCATTCAGGAGAAAAGACTTTCAGTTGATATTATTCAGAAGAATCAGAATACATGTGCAGAAACTTTGGATATATTTATCAGCACTGTTACTGTTAACCAGCATTCCAGAATTTCTACACACTGTCACTGCTTATGAGCACTGTTATGGAGACAGTATTAGGATATTGTTAGCATCTAATAAAGCATTCTTAACCAAACTATGCATATGCAGAATTCATTCTGAAAAGTACAAAGACCTGGCCCACAAAGGAGAGACCGGTACCTGGTCAGCACAAGTTTGGGTAATTAACAAATAAAGACATTCATTCCAGTCTCATTTCAGTTGTTTCCAGTTAATTCCAGTATACTACAGTCTTATCAATTCTTACATTATACAACACTAAATGTACAGGCACAGAGATTCCTGGATTTTGAAAACACAAACTCCCTTGACCAGATTGTCAATACACCAGCCAGGGATGCAACCATACTGTATCTGGTCCTCCTAAATAAAGAAGAGTGCTGCACACCCCATAGTGTAATGTCTTCCCCAGTAAGGTCAGACCACAAAATGGTCTCCTTTAAAGTAAAAATAAAACCTGGACTACCCCCCCCCCCCCACACTAACCCTGGAATATTCAGGAACTACTCTAAGCCTAACGTTCTGCTATGACATGATAACCTGGCAAAACTTCAAGCCCCCAGAAACCTTGAAAACACTGCAGCTTATGCAGAACTGTTCATAGAAACCATATACAAGCAAGTAAATAGCTGCATAGAGGCAGCTGTACCCACTAGTAAGAAGTACAGAACTAACTCAAAAGACAAACCACACTGGTGAAATCACAAAATCAATAGGCTGTATAACAGAAGGAAGACAATCATGGCAAAAATTAGGAGGTGCAGGACTCAGCAGGATAAAAGCACTCTCATCACACTAAACAATCAGAGGACAAATAAAGTCTACCAAAGGTAAATCTGGCCTCCCTGGCCAATGACAACCACAAGGCACTCTTTAGCTATGTCCACAACCTTAAAGGCAATACACAATTGTGTACAGAGCTCACTGTAAATGGAGCCACCTATACTGAGCCAGAAGATATAGCAAACTTACTGGCCTACAAATTCAGCTCCAACTTTACTCCTCTCTCCCCACCTCAACCTTCCCTCAGAAAATACCATCAAATATAACTCCCCCTGCTATCACTAGGGAACAGGTCCTTAATGCTCTCTCAAAGGCCAAGAACATTGCATCAATGAGCCTAGACAATATCTGAGGATGCCTTTTAAATAGTATAAAACATAATATGTCAGGCCCTCTGGAACTGCTATTTAACTGCAGCCTCCAAACAGGCTTCATGCCTCATGAATGGATAACAGCAACAGTCACCCCTCTGCACAAAGGTGGGCCATCTACAGACCCTGGAAAATACAGACTCATAAGTCTCACTAGTCTTATATGCAAAGCCATGAAAAGAATTATCACGAAAATGATCAATATGCATCACTCCCATAGCAAGTTATTCCCTGGTGAGATCAGACCATCAGTCTGTCTCATTCAAAGTTTCTATCCTGCCCCCCAGCCATAACCAGGCTAAAATTTTTTCAGAAGCTGACTACAACCTCTTAAGGGAGGATATCAGTAACTTCACACCACCACCGTCCTCAGAGAATGCAGACAGCTATGCTGAACAGTATGCCAATCCAGTATATAGGCACCTGTACAACTGCATGGACTCAGCCATACTCAACAGAAATAAAACCTGCTTCTCAAAGAAACACAAACCTGTCTGGTGGACATCCTCTATCAACAGGCTTTACAACAAAAGGAAGAAAGTGATGTCCAAGGGTAAAACGGAACAAATTCCAAATGGAAAAACTCCCTCCTTAGCCTCAACAAGCAAATTAGATCACTAATGAAAACCTCTAAACCCAATTATGAATTGATACTAGCCCCCAAAGCAAAAGGAAACCACAAAGCCTTCTTCAGTTACGACAAGAAACTCCATGGCAAAGCCCAGGTTTGTTCTGAATTAGTACTTAACAGTACTGATCCTGTTGATTTAGCCAACCTGCTAGCAGATAGGGTCAGCGCAAACTTCACCCCCCCCATACCCCCAAAGGCCCATTCAACATCCCTGATACTTGTCCCGAACCTCACATCTCTGTAGATCAAGTGTTAAAGGCCCTATCCAAGGCAAAGAATACAGCTTTCATGGGACCTGATAGTTTCCCAGGCTATATTCTGTACCATCTCAAGCAAGAGCTATCTTCGTCATTGAGCACCCTGTTTGACTACAGGCTGAGTATAGGCTTCATTCCAGCAGAGTGGAGAACTGCCATTGTCATCTCCTTGCACAAAGGTTGGGTGTGTGCCTGTTGAACTTGGTTGACTTCTTTGAGACTGTCACCATGGCCCTGGATGAGGGAAAGTCAGTACATACAGCTTACCTTGGCTTGGCAAAAGCCTTTGACACAATCCCTCACTCAGACATCATCGAAAAGCTAACACAACTTGGCATAAATCCCTATCTTCTCAGGTGGGTGGCAAACTGACTAACTAATAGGACTCACAAGCTCAAAATAGGTGCCGCCACCTCTGGCAGCAGACCTGTCACTAGTGGCATTCTCCAGGGATCTGTCCTGGGACCCCTACTGTTTGGCATCTACTTCTCAGAGGTCCAGGCAAAGACAAAAGGCCTGTGGCTGACCAAGTTTGCAAACGACTGTAAGTTGAGTGCTGTCACTGACCCCCCCAAATGATATTAACATACTTCAAGAGGGCCTCATAGTAACAAATGACTGGTGAAACATCATGGCCTTTAGTTAAACACAAAAATAATGTATGACCATACCATTCAGCAAAAACATGGGCCCTACTGATTACCACATCAACAGCAACCCCATAAGCACACAACCTGTGGTGAGAGACCTGGGTACACAGGTTGACAACAATCTCACATTTGACCATCATGTAGTGGCAGTGGTCAGAAAAGCCTTTTACTTGCTTCATCTCATAAGTAAAGGGATTGCATCCAGAAAAAAGGAGGCTATTACCTCTCTGTACCCCTCCCTCATTAGGGCAATAATTGAATAAATTGCCTCGTTTGGTATGTACCTCTCCAAACATCTGAACCAACTGGAAAGGCCACAGAAATACCACACAAAGAGAATCCATGGCCTCCAACACCTGTCCTATGTGGACAGGTTCAAATCAGTATCACTATACTCAGTATTGTACAGATCACTCAGAGGTGATCTGTGTCTTGCCTACAAAGCAATCCCGGACCTTGCCGTACTAGAGATGCTGCATATCTGTAAGTCTAACTTCTCATGCATTACCAGCTCAAAATATGTGACATCAACAAAACCTCCTGGAGACACAGGTTTGTCTCCCAGAGGCTGCCCCATCTCTGGAATAGACTTCCCATATACGTCAAACAGAGTACCTTGTGTTCTGTCTCCTACAGGCTGCTGAGGGGAGATCTATGCCTGCCATACAGGGCATTGTCAGACCCCACTGTGATGGACCTCCTGCACATCCACAAAACAAACAGCACAATAATTACCCATTTTAAAGACTTAAACCATGCCTGTGATATAAATAGGACCTGCTGGAGAGACAGGTATGTATCCCAGTGACAACCCCAACTCAGGAACAGGTTCCCCATTCATGTGAAGTAGAGTTCCTCTCTAAACCAATTCAAGTGTAACTTGGACAACTGGATAGGGAACAGGAAATTCATCCATGGGCTGGCACCTCTGTTTCTAATGGACACAGGCAGCCAGTAAATGGTTTATTTCCCAGGTCCCTGCTTGTAAATATTTTATCTCCCAAACCCCTGTTTACAGTTATCAAGGGACCAGAACCAGTCAGAGATTTGGAATGCATGGCTGGGCTTAAAACATCCCTTGTGGTCGTTAGGCTAGTAAACACCTATAAAACTATGAGGTGATGGCACATTATGATCAAGAGTTACCAGCACTGTGTGTTTGCAATGCATCAGCAGCAATTCAACTTTCATGCCTTTTGGTAACAAAAGACCAATAATTTATGCACCAGGAACTCTCTCTTCCTGCAAAGAAAATCATGCTCTCAAATCATGACAGATGCACTTGCATTAATGTTGGAAGTAAAGAAATTCCATCAGTATTTCTGGGGTTCTGATTATAATTTTTTGAGCACTGTTTGAGGAAATAAGAGTTTGCTTACAATGGCAGAAGGACGTATTCAAAATTAAGCAATATTTATTTATTTATTTATTTGCAGTTGGTTTACCAGGATAGTCCATTGGGCCAAAATAACCCGTTTTCAATGGAGTCCTGGGGAGAAAAGCTCCAAAAACAATTAGCAAGGTTACAATAAGGTATTTAGTTTCAATTATACGATTCATATGGACTTGGAAATACAGTAGACTAGTGTACAAACATATACAAATATTACAATCTTGTATCGCTGAAAACAATTTACAATATAGAAACTGAGAGGCTTTTACAACTTAGGGTGGGTTACACTGGAGATATCTTTCATACATTCAGGATGAGTAGCTTAATACAAGCAAGAGAAAGGTATATGAGCTGACATAGAACTTTTCAATATAGAAACAGAGAACCTTTTCCATCTTAGGGTATATTTACACTTAGGTACCTTTAAGTATTCAGAAAAAGCTAATACAAGCAAGAGCAAGATCTATGAGTTTAGGAGAGTAAGTAGAAATTCCCATTATGAATAGGGGAGGAGAAGTGGAAATTCTCAGTATGAGGAGATTATGTTGGGTGGGAGCAGGAGCATTCCTACTGGGAAATTAGGTGTGAGTGAAGGGATTTTTTGAATGAGAAGCGATTTGTGATGGTACGAATGGATGGGGGTAAGGAGTTCCAGAGACAAGCAAGACTGTAGGATAAGAGATTTTTTCCAGGGGGACAAATTGGTTTATACAGTTCAATTAGGTTTTGGTTGTTAGATCTTAGAATTCTATCAGGGAGGTGCATTTTGAAGGTAGAGGAAAGGGATGGGCAGAGGGAGGGATTGAAGATGAGTTTGTGTGCAAGAGTCAGTTGGACGTAGGTAAGGTGATTGGGTAGTTCTAACCATTTTAGTTTGTGGAGAGCCGAACAGTGGTGTGAGGAGGACTTATGGGAGGTAGCAAATTTAGAAGATTGTAGGTTAGTTAGAAGTTGGGCTCCATAGAGGAGGGATGGGATGAGAAATGTGGTAGATAGGGTGAGTTTGGTGGAGGGTGTAAGATAACGATTCTGTCTGTAGAGCATGCCGAGTTTTTGGTGGGTTTTTTTATATTTAGTTGAAGATGGGAATTGAATTTAAGCTGACTATCAATTTGTACCCCAAGTAATTTGGCCTCAGATACCAGTTCTAGGGGTGTATTGCTGTGACTAGTAATAGTGAAATTACTTGGATTGAAAAAGGTAGCTTTAGAGGGGGTGAATACCATTACTTTGGTATTGGAGGCATTGAGTACAAGGTGATTTGTTTTCATAATACTGTCAGCCTACAATTACAGAAAATGTAGTTTCTAAGAGTCATGGCACTGCTGGCAGATATCCGATATCTGCTCTTTTATTACATGAAGTTTCAGATAATTCTGCAAAAGGGATGCCAGAATATGTAAGTGAATTGACTCAGGGACATTAAGGGCATTCCTGTTAATGCAGATTAGGTAGCATAATAACTAGAACTAACCCAGAAAAGTCATGAGTATTACATTTTATAAAGAAGACTGGGAAGCTCAAGCAGCAAAGAATTCTAATGACAGAAAATATTTTCAGGAAAGGTTTGAACTTTAACAAATGCATCTTGTGAGGCATTTCAGAAATACACTGCAGAATACATAAAAAGTTGTATTGAAGAATTCAATACAGGTTACACCAGCATTCTTAAAATGAGATCACTAGTTGCAAGAGTAGTTTGCTGATCTAAGCTAGTTAAAGAGCATGTGCAAAAGTTTTATTGAGGTCCACATTAAATGGCAGATCACAACTTCAGGTTTGCAATCAGTTTTATGACTTTAGAATGTATTTTTCTACAGTATTATTACTAAAAATTAACTTCTAAATGTCCTGGTGAGCACAAAAGTGTTTGCAGCATATCTGATGGATGGTACAGTTATGGGGACAGCAACATCTTCAATAAATGGTTAACAGCCCCAGTGTTTTTATTTATTTTTTTTTCATTGTTTTTTTTGTTTATGTTGTGTTTATATAACTTTTTGTGTGAACATCTGCAGCATGTAGGAGAAGAAAACTGTCAAACGGTTACGTTTTTGCCAATCTATTAACAGCTTGACAATTAGCTAATTACTTTATGGTTATTTACCAGTTATTCAATTATCCTACCTTGCATTTGTCATAACAATGATATACAATCATATTATACAATGACTGGCCATTAACATTCAAAAACGAGTACGCTGACTGGTCAACCAAACCAGCGTGCCCATTGTAAATCAAGCATATACCAATGGAAAAAAGTCTTGCTGGCTGGACTTTTTTCCATTACTATATGCTAGAACTTTTTAAGTTTTAATAATAATAATAAAATTAAAAATCCAGACAGTCCAGAGGTACAAGTGAGAGAGAGAGACCACACAGAAAAGACTAGGGAAATCTGATACATTATTCAAAACTAAAGATATATGCCTGATTTTCCTTGTATTTTCTCCAGCCTGTCTCTCTTGTACCTCTTAAGTGTCTGAATTTCAACCTTGTTTAAAAAAAGAAAAAAAAAGATTAACGGAGACCTTCCTTTCTCTGTTGCTTCCTTTCCAAGACACTGATGTACTGCATAAGCATGGGAATGTAAGTCCCATACTTATGCGCAGTACATAAAAAAAAAAAGCAGCAGGTTATCCAACAAAAGCAGAACACCACCACTGAGCCATCATACAAAGATATTATTTAAGAAAAGAAAGTAATTTTTCTTAAATTATGTAATTGTATAATAGCAATGACTGACTCCATGGTGTGGTACATTGAAGATCTACCCATGGTCGGCTTTGTTTAATTACTCAGGCTTCACCCTCATGATTAAACCACACCAACCGTGGGTAAATCACTATACCACACCCACATCGTCAGTTACTGCTATATTAATATATCCTGCATGAATGTAATAACAAAGGCAGGATATTGCACCACCCTCGTGATGTTTCTTTAGGTCTAAATTAGAGCTAGCTTACCTGTCTAGCTGCAATTACTTGCAAAGTGAAACATTCTTAGGTATTAAAGGCTGCCTCTGGCTTCTATAACAAACCGACAACATCACGTCTACGGCAATTTTATTAATCATGGCTTTGTTACAAGCCGATAATGGCACAGACTGCCTCTGGCTTTATAACAAGCCGACTACGGCAAGTTTATTAATCCCTATTCTCCGGCCGATCCTACTCTGAGCATGACCATATTACCTTGTTTTTCCATAACATGTAAATGGTTCTTGAGCGACGCCTCCTAAGTGCTTACTCTGAAGCCTAGTCTCTTTCACTCTCTTCCTGATTAGCTGTTACTGTGTAATTTTACAGTTGTTCTAAGTCTGTCCTGACCCAGCATAGTCCTTCATAGTGTTTCTTTAATGATGGCTGGCTATTGTTGCCATTAAATAGATAGGAACAACATTTATTTGTATCCTTGTGTTACTGCTAATATCTAGGGGCATATAACTCATGCAGAAAGTACCATATATACAGTGGCTTATAGTGCCTGCATATTTCAACTGTTTCTTATTGAAATTGGTACCCCTTGTTTGCTGTAGCATAGACTAGATCCAGGCCTGCTGAATCTAGCTTTGTTTGTATGCTTGTTGTTTGTTTGCTTGTTATTTCCCTGAAACGCTAATACCACCTAAAATGTGGCTTTTCAATGCTTCTGTGGATCCCTAGTGATATCTGCATTGCTTACTGTACTTATTTCCTTGTTTCACTTAAAAGAAAGTTACTGTTTGTCGTTTTTGCATTTAAGTTACCTGTAACAAATTGCATTTAAGTTACCTGGCACTTGCTCACTAAAGCAATTATATAAGTCAGCACTAAAAAATTAAAAGCACTACACCCTCACAAACTCCCCTTGAGTACCTTGTTCCCCATCGGCCCTTTTTTTTCAATTATAAAGGAATTCCCAATACTATTCTAGCATGTCCAAAGGTCAGTTGTCAATCTCCTCTCCGGTCCAGCTGGTAAATCTGGGAATCCTGAGGCAATGTTACAACTGCCTCATGTACACAGACAACCCTCTCCTCCTCCCAACAAATTCCAACACATGTGAGAGATGCATCCATATAGCCAAACTGGAGGCTAAGCTCTCTCAACTCAGTACTGGCGTAACCAGTCAGGAGGAGAAGGAAACCACACTCACTACAATTCCAGTCTCACATAGACCTACCACGACAGCAAACCAAACACATAAACACAGAAAAACATACTCGGAGGCTCTAAATAAAAATCTGCCTAAGCAGCAGAGACCTCCAAAGCAGACACCCAAGCAACCGCTACCCCAAAACAAAACACATGCAACACATAGCTCACAAAGCCAGTGTGCCGAACAGTCACAGCCCTTGAGGCTAAACAACACATCTGATACACTTGTAATAGGTGACTCTATCGTCAGGCACACTGACGTCCCGCTCACCAGGCTGAACAAGGAGAAGGTCACTGTGAGCTTCCTGTCGGGCGCTAGGATCCGCCACATAACACAAGCACTCAGGTCACTCCAAGGCAAGTATAAATATGACTCAGTCATTGTCCATGCTGGTGTGAATGACCTGAGACGTACCTCCCTGGACTACATGAAAAGAGACATAGAGGAGCTCTCTGAGCATGTGGCCCAGGCCGGTATGACCCTGACCTTGAGTAGCATCTTACCCTCACCAAGAATGATGCCACAATATGAAGACAAGATGATCAATTTCAACAATTGGCTTAAGTATTGGTGTCATTCAAAGGGGATCCAATGCCTGTCAGCCTGTGATGACATGCTCAACAAGCCACGATGCTTTGCTAGGGACGGCTTCCACCTGTCACCCTTGGGCTTTCGGATATTGGCAAAGGCTCTTGCTACCCCCATAGTACCTTTTTTAGGCAAGGCTCAAAAGACAAACTCACCTCCATAGGTATCACAAGGGATAAGAGACTAAGAGTAATGCTACTCAACGCCGGGAGTCTAAACCTCAAGATGCACGCACTCAAAATTCTCCTTAGCATGGAGAACATCCATATCTATGCAGTAACAGAAACCTGGTTCAAGGCTCCTGAGAGCACCCCAGCACTACCAGGTTATACCTCATACCATGCTTTTTGGCCCCAAAACTTGGACCGAACCACAAAAGGAAGGGGAGTATCAATATTCGTCAAAGATACCCACACCTCCAGGTTGGTGGCACACCACGAAGCATCAGAGACTATCCATGTGCAACTAACAGTGGGTAAAACTGCCTTCCAGTTTATAGCCTGCTACAGACCACCCTCTCAAACCCAGGAACCCCACTCGGCCTTCCTGAGAACAATGGAAAATATGAAGGCCTCTCCAAACACCATTATATTGGGTGACTTCAACTACCCAAACATAGACTGGGAGCATTACTCTAGCTCCAACACCCTAGCCCAAAGGTTCCTAGAATTTATAAAGTCAAATGCTATGGAACAACTTGTTACCACTCCCACAAGAGGGGAAAACATACTGGACCTGATCATCACCAACATGGGGACTCTATGCTCCAGACCAGAAGTGTATCCCTCACTGGTAAGATCAGACCATAAACTAATCTCACTGGATATTAACATCCCGACCCCACCTCCTGCCCAGAAAACCACAGTGAAAAACTTCTCTAAAGCAAATTTCACACTCCTCAAAACTGAGGTGGAATCCTTCAAAGCCCCGGGCCTGTGGAAAATACGGCCCAGACCACAGAATCCTTTATAAATGCATTCTATGAACACCTTCAGGAATGCATGGATCATGCAATCCCAAATAAAACCAAGACCCAATCCTCCAAAGGCAGACGTCCTGTCTGGTGGACCCCAGCCATAAACAAACTATACAATAGAAGGAGGAAGCTACTAAATGATAGAGCAAAATCCCAAAAAGGGAAGGCATCTCTGATCAGTATTAGCAAAAAACTACGGGCACTCATAAAATCGTCTAAGGCCAGCTTCGAGAGAAAAATTGCACAGGACACTAAGGATAATCACAAGGCTTTCTTTAGTTATGTTAGGAACCTGGGTGGGAATTCCCAGATATGCTCAGAATTAGTCCAAAATGACAAAAAATACACCGAATCCACAGACATTGCCAACATCCTAGCTAACAGGTTCAGAGCAAACTCCCCACCAAAAGGGCAAATATCTATCCCAGCAGAGTGCTGCCCCCCTGACATCTCAGATGCTCAGGTAAGAGCCGCCCTCTCCAAAGCAAAAAACACAGCATAAATGGGACCAGACGGTGTCCCGGGCTGCGTCCTACATGAACTCCAAGAAGAGCTAAACCCAAACATAAAACTACTGTTCAATCTCAGCCTTACTACAGGATATGTACCCAAAGAGTGGCGTACAGCAACAGTGGTCCCTCTCCACAAAGGTGGTGCTTCAACGGATCCTGGAAACTATCGCCCCATAAGCCTGACTAGCTTGGTCTGCAAAGCTATAGAAAGGATCATCATGGACCTCATAAATAAAGATATTGGGGACCTACAGACACTGGATCCTACCCAGTTCGGCTTTGTTAAGGGCAGATCCTGCCTCTTAAACCTGGTTGATTTCTTTGAAACAGTCACCAAGGCCATTGATGAAGGGAAGGTGGTCCACACAGCCTACCTGGACCTCGCAAATGCCTTCAATACAATACCCCACTCAGGCATTATGGATAAGCTCACCAGCTTAAATATAAACCCCTATGTCACTAGATGGGTTGCAAACTGGCTCAAGGACAGAGCCCACATGGTTAGAATTGTTGGAGCCATGTCAGACTCCAAACCAGTTACAAGTGGCATCCCACAAGGCTCAGTCCTGGGACCTCTCTTGTTTGGTATATATTTCCCGGAGGTACAGGCCAACACGGAAGGACTGTGGCTGACCAAGTTCGCAGATGACTGCAAACTGGGTGCCATAATCGACTCTCCAGCCGACACAAGCATCCTCCAAAAGGGCCTCATAGAAACAGACAACTGGTGCCAGAGCCATGGCCTCAACCTAAATGCCAAAAAGTGTATAGTCATCCCCTTTGGCAAAAACAAAGTGCCCACAAATTACCACATAGGTGGTAATCCATTAAGTACAGAAGAAGTAATTAGGGACCTGGGGACCCAAGTTGATAGCAGTCTCTCATTTGACAACACGTGGCCAAAGTGGTTAGAAAAACATTTTATATAGCCCACCTAATCATGAAGGGATTCACATCTAGATCAGGGGAAGTCATCGTGCCTCTTTACTCATCCCTCATTAGGCCCATAATTGAGTACAATGCCCCATTTTGGGATGTACCTTACCAGACACCTGCAGCAACTGGAAAGACCCCAAAAGTACCTCACCAAGAGGATCAAAGGGCTCAAACAGATGCCATATGCTGCCCGGTTAAAGAAACTCCAGCTCTACTCAGTGTTCAGGGGCGATCTGTGCCTGACGTATAAAGCCATGTCCAACCCGGAATTAATGGACATGCTGCACCTCAGAAAATCCAAATCCCATCGAGCTACGCGCTCAAGAGACTTGAACCTCAGCACTGAAATAAATAGGACATGCTGGAGGGACAGATTCATAACCCAGAGGCTCCCTTCACTCTGAAATAAAATCCCAGTCCAGGTTAGGCAGAGTCCCTCATTGACTCTCTTCAAGAGGAATCTTGATGAGTGGATGGGAGATCGTAGGTTTAACCTGGGTATCACTTCTGTGTCACTGATTGACAGAGGCACAGTATACTAACCTCGAAAAAGGGCATAGCAAAATTAATTTAAAATGGGTGGCAAAAGCCAAACACATTCTGGCTAGGCTTATAAATGCCCTAGGGCAGATAGCCTAGTATGAACCTATGAACCTATGAACCTATGAAAGTGTTTTACTATCATGCAGAATTTAAATAATGCTTGACTATGTTTTACATCTGCTGCTACCAGGGTTAGGTTATTGTGTAACTGCTATTTTTACATATCTGCCTCTGTGAATGACTAGTTCTATCTGTAATACAAGGATTATTGCATTGTTTATTTGCTATCTACATATAAGTATAGGTTAATGTTTAGTATAATATACCCACTCTTAACTTGTTATGTGCTAACTCCTGTTTCTTATAACTACCTTGTCTCTCTTGCCTCCTTAAGTTACCCTGCTCTACTTGTGCTTCCAGCACTAATCAGTCTGAACCTAAAGGAACCCCTGCAACTATCTACGATACACCTCACAGCCTATCTATCCTACAAACCCTATATTAAGGATACAGGAAAAGTATGTGTATTAAATAACTCCTGCCTGAATTGTCATTCTACTAGTGTACTGCTGCTACAGGTGGTAATTTATGTACTGAGCTAGGGCAGCCAGCAGCCCCCCCCCCCCATTCTATACATAAATCACTCGCTCTCTCTCCCATACTCTTTAGAATCCCTCTTTTTGACTAAGCGCCCACCTTTTCCCTTGATTACTCCATCTGACTCCTTCTTACATCTGCCTGCATTTTTAGTCCTGTCCACTAGGTGGCACCCTTTATGCAGCCTCAACCCCCTCTCATCCTTCTCTATTACATAGCTACTTACCCTATTTCTCCTATTGTACCTGCATTGCTATCCTATTCTCCCACCTTACTCTTTTCTACTACTTGTCTACTACTACCTTTCCTAGGATCACTTCTCTCTGGCCTGTTACCACATCTGACTTTTAAAGCTTATCTTCACATATTAGTCCTGCTTATTGTTTTCCTCTATAACTGCTCCAGTCTCTGTGTCTACACGATCCGTTCGCCCTGCGGGCTCACTCCGCTCCCTCCCCTGCCCCCAATTCCCACCCGCCCCCAGGGGTCCTACTCTTATACTTTCTAACCACACCTCTTCCTCTTCCCATTACCCTCTCTACATTTCCAATTGGCCAATTTCTCTTTAATCTCCTATCCCTAACCACTCCCCTCCATAATCACTACTCCCTCCTGTCTTTACACACTCTCACCTTAAATACTTCCATCTCCACATATATACAACAAATAGCTAATCCTTCCCAATGGCTAATCCAACCAACCCTTTCCAAATTCTACTTTGCTTCACTGTTTTACCACTACCACTTCTAATCTTTGCCTATTTACTCTCCTCATATGAGCACCCAATATATCCACATACTAACTACCCCAACCAACAAACCAACTCTCAACCCTTACCACACCTGCATAGCCATGCAAACATAACATGCTCACCTAGCTACCTACTTGCAAAGTACAATTGAACACTACACATTAAATATAATACACTATATCTCAAAAGAGTGTTACTTCTATACAGCAAATTCCCTAACCCAATCTATCTTGTACAACTTCTCACAGTAAAGGACGGTGATATTCATCTTAACCCTGGCCCAACAGCAACCCCCTCTCTCTTCATAACCATAATCAATCAAGCAATTATCCCCTTACTAAACCTTCTAACTCTCTCTGACTAGCTCATCTTAACATACGTAGTATTAACAACAAAGTGACTCAACTCCATGCTCTCCTAGAAGTATATTCCTTTGATATTATCTGCCTAACAGAAACATGGCTAAAACCTGTCATCAAAAATAATGAAATTATCCCACCTGGATATAATATTCTAAGAGTTGACAGAGTAGCTAAGAAAGGTGGTGGGGTTGCTACTCTATTTAAATCTGGCTTTCAGTTAACCACATACAACTGTAATCTACCCCTAGATTCCAATACTGAGAATCTCATCTCTAAACTTGAACTTAACAATGCTAAATCAATCTATATTATCTGTATGTATCTGCCCCCTGGAAATAACATAGCCACCATGGAAATTATCCTTTGCTGGCTATCCCAACACCTGCCTCAGGAAACCATAATACTAGGCGGTATAAATTTAGACTGGAATTCCTATTGCAGTAGTCTTCCTATCACCCACATAAACCAATATGGTTTCTCTTAAACCATTACCTCCCCCACCAGAATAAATAGAGCTAACAAGAAAGCAAGCATATTAGACTGGATTCTCACAAACAATCATACTCACTACTTTGATTCTGGAACCCTCCCTGATGATATAAGTGACCACTCACTTACCTGCATCATCAGACACAAAGCCAACACCCTCACTCCAACCTCTATCAGACATATTAGATCCAAAAATAAATTTAACCCTGATCTATTCCAAATGGAACTAAGAGCATGCAATTGGGTTCCCTTAAAACAACTTCCATTAGATGAAGCTGTTAATTTCTTTAATTCTACCTTCCTTGCCATTCTTAATTACCACTCTCCAACCAGATCTATTAGAATTAAGGCCAAGTCTGCCCCATGGCTTTCTTATGAAACCAAACACAAAATTCATCTCAGAAATAAATATTGGGCCAAATGGAGAATGACTAAAAACCCTGCTGACCAACAAACCTTTAGACAGCTAAGAAATGACACTAAGAAGGCCATACTTTCTGATAAACAAAACTACTACTTACAATATCAACAACCTAATCACAACAACCCACAGAAATTCTGGGCTAGCATTAAGCAGTTACTCCACCCAGGTCAATCCACTACACCAAACCCTCAAAATACAGAGTGGAATAATCCCATCCATACAGCTAATACCTTCAATACCTTCTTTACAGATGCTATCCAAACACTAGCTAGTCAACTATCTCCTAATACCTTCACACTACCTTCATAGTCCTCTACCCCACCCCACATGTTTCATTAAAAACCTGTCCCAACAACATTTATTCAAACCCTTTTGAATAAACTGAAACCATGCTCTCCTTCTACAGACCTACTGCCTTCTGAATATCTACAGCTATCATCCAAGGCTGTTGCCTATCCTATTTCCATACTGATCAACAGAACTATTACTGAAGGTTACATCCCCACCTTATGGAAAGTCTCCCATATTATCCCCCTACATAAAGGTGGACATTCCACTGAGCTATCAAACTATCGCCCCATTGCCCTACTTTCTCCTTTAGCTAAAATTATGGAGAAATGTATCCATAAGCAACTACTCCACCACTTAATCGAAAACAATTTACTTTCCAACTGTCAACATGGTTTCAGACCTTCACACAGTACTACCACTGCCCTCCTTTCCTTCACTGACTACATTAACAGGCACCGAAACCTGAATAATCTTTCTTCTGCTCTATTTATCGACCTGTCTAAAGCATTTCACATGGTAAACCACCAGATTCTCATTAACATACTAAAATCTCTGTCATCAGGTCCACTTTCCATAAAATGGTTCCAATCCTACCTGGACAAATGCCAGCAAGCAGTACTTTGGCATAACACTTTATCCACCCATCTACCCATTACCTTAGGTGTCCCTCAGGGGTCCATACTAGGACCTCTTCTTTTCTCTATATTTATTAATGACCTTCATCTAGCTATCCCACAAGCCACTTGCATACAATATACTGACGACTCCACACTATTATGCTCAGCTACATCCTCCCATGACCTTCACTCTCTCACCCAAAATGTATTCAACATAGTTGAACAATGGTTCACTCAGCGTTGCCTTGTTTTGAACCCAAAGAAAACCAAACTCCTCCTTTTCACTCCTACTCAAAAGTCCTCTCCTCTTCATTTCTCTGTGACATCTACCAATGGTACTATAATACCTCCAGACTCCACCACCAAACTACTAGGGGTCACCATCGACAATAATCTGAACTTCGACATCCACATCAACAAAACTATAAAGACTGTCTACAAAAACATTGGCACTCTCTAAAGGATTAAACCCTTCATTACCCTACTGCTAAAACTACTATCGCCCACACTCATTTGATCTCTACACTCCTGTATGCCTCACCCATTTTTACTAATCTCTCCAAGAATAACCTCAGCAAATTAGAAATGTCCTATAATAACATTGCACGATTTGCTACAGCCAACCTATTTCAAACCCACCATTGTATAAACTTAAACCAGCTAGGATGGTTAGAACTACAACACCTGATTAAATTTCACCAACTAACCATTGCCCACAACATTCTTTATAAACCTTCCAATACTCCAAGTTTATCTAGCTTCATCAGCCCTTATAAAAATCTGAAGTCCTTACGCTCATCACACAAACTTCTTTTATACACCTCTAAACCTAATAACAGGGCTGGGGATTCTCTCTTCTCTAATACTGTAGGTAAATCCTGGAATCTTCTCCCTAATGACCTCTCCTCACTCACCTCTTTATCTCTCTTTAAAAACATACTTAAACTTTACCTCAAATCATACTGGCTATGCCCCTGTTCCAAACCAGACTAGTCCTCTAACTCTACAAACTCGACTTCCCTATCTAGTCCTTAATATCCTCTGTTATATCTTCCGTCTTATTATAGTTTTTCTTATCTACCTTTTTTTTACATTATTTTTATTCTGAAAATAACAAATAAATAGACTAGAGGCTTCCACAGACTGACTACGAAGGTTTAATAGGATAAATCCACAAGGTCAAACACGAAAATAAAATCAGGTACTTTAAGCGCTTTTCGTTTGTTCAAAGGAACAAACTTCTTCAGAAGTGAGTTACTACAACAGCTGCAAGCAATTTGAACTCAAAAAGTGCGGGAAAATTGTAATTGATTATACCTTTTAAACGAACAGTACATAAAAAACTCTATTTAAATTTAAAATCTAATATGTAAAACATTACTTATGTTAAAAATGTTGTATAACACTAAAATATCAACAATGATTTAAAACCCACATAATAATACATAAAATATTGGATTTCTTCTGTATTATCTAAGAAGACTTTTCAGCTTAAGTAAGCTAGAAATTGAACATGCTTCATTGAGACCAGGGTGATAGAATGAGTTTAATCTAATCTGCCACAGTAGTTCCATTTCTTCTAGTTTGAAGGAAGCAGGACCCCCCAGGTTGTCAGGAATAAAGTTACTAATGACAGTAAACTTAAATTTGTGGGATGGGTTAATGTGGACATGTTTTGCTGGGGCATTCTCTAACTTATTGTGTGAGATAGCATATTGATGTTCATATATCCTATCTCTAAGCCTACGTTCTGTTTTGCCCATGTAAAATGCAAAACAGTCAATACATTTAGCCAAGTACACTAGAAATTTACTGTTACAGTTAAATCTAGACTTCAGTCTGTAAGTATTACCATTGATTGTGAAATGGTTATTACAATCGATGTATTTACAGAAATTACAGTTTTCACATTTAAACATTCCTGGTAGTCTGGATGTTACTGGAACATGTCTCTCCAGTACATTCTTTAAATTCCTTCCTTTTTTGAAAACCACATGTGGCCTATACCCCAAACAGTCAAGGACAGTTTGGTTAGTTCTAAAAAAACCCCAGTTCTTATTGATCAATTTTACTATAGTACTACTTTGACTGTTAAATGTAGTCACAAAACTAAATTTAAAGTCCTTTTCTTGGTCAGTCACATCCTCTGTATTAGAGGTAATTTGCCTGTCCACTCCAAGATTGTTGCTCAATGATACGTGAGCAGCACATAAAATAGGTTTGAACCAATCAATACTTCTTTTGTAAGTGACTTCCTCTATTAGTGTGTCTACAAGTGACTCTGGATATCCACGATGCTGGAACATCTGTTTCAAAAACTGACATTCGCTATGGAAATCTGAGTCCAAGCTAGAAATACGTGATGCTCTCACTAGTTGCCCTTTGACCACAGATCTTTTTTGGTGGAAAGGGTGGCAGCTAGTGAAATGGAGAACTGTATTAGAGTAACTAGCTTTTCTGTAAATTTGCGCTGTGAAAGAGCAATCTGATCTGTTCTTATTTAACTGAATATCTAAATATGAAATAGATTCAGTCTGAAATGTATATGTGAATTGTAAAAAACCTGTTGACACATTGAAGCTCTCAACCAATTCAGATGCACTTTCTGCATCACCTTTAAACAGGATGAAAATGTCGTCCAAAAGCGGGTATAATAAGCAATCGGAGCAGGTGTTAAACTAGCTGAAATCACCTGGTTGAACTCCCATTGAGCCATAACCAAGTTTGCAACACTCGCTCTGCAAGGTGATCCCATTGCTAAACCCACTTTCTGGAGAAAAAAGGTGTCATCAAAGATAAAGAAGTTATTGGACAAGATTAGGTCCAACAGTTCCATGACCAAGGAAATGTCACTTCTTAGTGCATTGTGTCTCATCATGACTTGGGCCACCCACTCAGTACTGATGTCGTGAGGAATGCATGTATACAGGTCCTTAACGTCGATAGTCAGAAAGTTATACTCACTATCGAACACGATTTCATTAATTTTCGATAAAAAGGACCACGAATCTTTGCAAATCTGTGGCTCCAAAAGAACATATTTCTTCAACATGGAGTCAACCAGTTTTGCACATGCATAGGTGGGTGACCCACGCCCATCAATGAGTGGTCTCATTGGGGGATTTTCCACATTCTTGTGGATTTTAGGGATCCCAAAAAGTGTTGGATATTTGGGAAATAAACAACTGATGTAGTTAAAAATTTCTTGATCAATTCGCCCTTCAATAAATAGTTCATACAAGCAAGATTTTATCAGACTGTATGCCTTATTTACTTCTGTTCTTGAACTTACTAAATATGTATTGGTGTCTAGTAGGGATGACATACGGGCCACATAGTCAGCTTTGTCAAAAATCACCAATCCCCACCTTTATCCGTTTACAGACCCTGATGTTTTGTGATTGAATGTATTTAATGGAATCTTCCTCGTCCATGTGTTCTTGATTCCTGCTAGGTTTTTTGTTCTTAAACAAATTCCAAAGATCTAGCTCATTGGCCTGTTCAAATACTTTCACCAACGGATGAAGGGGGGGATTATAAGTACTGGGGATATGACAAATATTGTGGACCCTGTTGTCAGGGCATTCATAAAGAATAAACCCAAATTCAATTTCCTAGTAAACAATTTCAACTCTAAGATGGATTTAGCAATGTCCATATTATGCCAAGGAACATACATCTGTCCTTTTGCTAAAACATTGACAAAGTTAGAGGAAATGAAACTATCAGAAAAATTATACACTCTAAAGTCATTGTCTTTGTTGAAAATAATAGCAGGATAGGAAGGCTTTGATTCGTTAAGTAGTTCTCCACTTTGACCGATAGCTGAAATTGTGTCAATGAAAAGGGAGGAATCTAAGGTCAATGCTGAGGTCAACTCTTGATGTCGAGTTGACAGTGGTGACCCATCACTATCGCCAGACCCCAGTGTGTCGTTCATGACCTGGTCATCAATCACCTTGTTGGTCTCATTCCTCTCTGTTGTTGCTTCGGTCTGGCCCCTAAGGTGTTGAACCTCTGAAAATCCTGCTGATGACTATCGTGATTGTTATTGTTGTTATTGGAACGATTATATTGTTGATTATAATACTGAGGCTTGTTGTTGTGGTAATAATTCACCCGTGTGGCATTTTCAATCTTTCACTTCTCATTACTCCATCTATATCTGGTAAACCAGAATTAGTTGAGTTGACAGGAGTATAGTTGTCATACATGTCTACTAGTTGTCCTGACTGGACAACCTGGTTGTTCACTGAATCTAAAGGTGTAGGTGCAACATAGTCACCTGGCCATTGTAAATCATTCGTAGTCAACTCATTAAAGGAGTAACCTAATTGCCACATCTGTGCTGCTGGTGGGGGTGGGTAAGCAGCCCCTTGCTTGTATGAATTACAGTCACGTTGCAATTTCTTTGTTTTATTTGCACTCAGCTTAACCAAATGTTGGTTAATACTGGTAAAAGTCCTACTGTATTCATACTTGTAGCGATCAAATTGTCTATCATGCAGGACTTTAGCATCCACCTCATTAATAAATTTAGCTATATTCTCAGCCATTAGTGAATAATGTTTGAGCATAAGCTCAAGGAGTTCAAATCCTTGCTTATCAAAAGCTGAATTAAATCCAAATGAAATGGTGAATTTTTATGAGCCCAGTTGGATACTGGACTCTCGTAGCCCCTTAGGTATCACTTTATTTTTCAAACACTCTTTAAAATATTCAATTTCAAGCTGTGTTTTTTTGTATTTTAATAGCAAATTGTCAAGTAATTTTAGATTTTCTACAATATTATTAGTAGTGTCATTATTACCTTCTGTTTCGTCCGAAGGTGATGTTAGTGTCACTTGTTCCGACCCAAAAGTAATTTTACGATCCATCCAAGTAGCCAATGTGCATGATTTGCCTCCGATGTCCTGGCAAAGTCTTTGATTATTAGGGACATTTAAAACTGGTAACTCTCCGTTTTCAGTAACCGTTGTACTATCCATTTGTGACTGCATCTGAGCCTAGGAACGAAACAATAAACCCGTCCGGTCGTTCACGTTCAATGAAGAGCTTGAGGTTACAGGGCTCGGTGCTGGTCTCTGTGCAGGAGGTGGTGTACTCTCGTCCGATAATTGGCTGGACCCAGAGCATCCTTGTCTGACAGGAGAAGAGCTAGTAAGCGCTACGAAACCCGAGCACATAAGATTGCTTTCTTCTTGATTAGAGGATACGGTTGAGCGTGTCTGCACGGCTGCAGCTGTTGTATATTTTGTACTAGAATCCAAACGGTTAGCTAAAAGAGAATGATTTTTATCCAAGCAATCTAACCGTTTCAAAATGACATCCAGTTTGTTTAGCAGCATTGGTAAACAGTCAATGGTAGTGTCTTTTTGACTGCTGTGAGTCATGTCAGGCAAAGTGTTCTTATCATTGAGAGAAGCATTTGGTAATCCACTAGGTACTGCTTCATTCAATGTTGTCAGTTTTTTGGAAGCTATTAAGTCAGACGCCATAAATAACAACTTGAAACTAAAGGCACAAACAAACTGAAAATAACAAATAAATAGACTAGAGGCTTCCACAGACTGACTACGAAGGTTTAATAGGATAAATCCACAAGGTCAAACACGAAAATAAAATCAGGTACTTTAAGCGCTTTTCGTTTGTTCAAAGGAACAAACTTCTTCAGAAGTGAGTTACTACAACAGCTGCAAGCAATTTGAACTCAAAAAGTGTGGGAAAATTATAATTGATTATACCTTTTAAACGAACAGTACATAAAAAACTCTATTTAAATTTAAAATCTAATATGTAAAACATTACTTATGTTAAAAATGTTGTATAACACTAAAATATCAACAATGGTTTAAAACCCACATAATAATACATAAAATATTGGATTTCTTCTGTATTATCTAAGAAGACTTTTCAGCTTAAGTAAGCTAGAAATTGAACATGCTTCATTGAGATTTTAAATTTAAATAGAGTTTTTTATGTACTGTTCGTTTAAAAGGTATAATCAATTACAATTTCCCCGCACTTTTTGAGTTCAAATTGCTTGCAGCTGTTGTAGTAACTCACTTCTGAAGAAGTTTGTTCCTTTGAACAAACGAAAAGCGCTTAAAGTACCTGATTTTATTTTCGTGTTTGACCTTGTGGATTTATCCTATTAAACCTTCGTAGTCAGTCTGTGGAAGCCTCTAGTCTATTTATTTGTTATTTTCAGTTTGTTTGTGCCTTTAGTTTCAAGTTGTTATTTATGGCGTCTGACTTAATGGCTTCCAAAAAACTGACAACATTGAATGAAGCAGTACCTAGTGGATTACCAAATGCTTCTCTCAACGATAAGAACACTTTGCCTGACATGACTCACAGCAGTCAAAAAGACACTACCATTGACTGTTTACCGATGCTGCTAAACAAACTGGATGTCATTTTCAAACGGTTAGATTGCTTGGATAAAAATCATTCTCTTTTAGCTAACCATTTGGATTCTAGTACAAAATATACAACAGCTGCAGCCGTACAGACACGCTCAACCGTATCCTCTAATCAAGAAGAAAGCAATCTTATGCGCTCGGTTTCAGAGCTTACTAGCTCTTCTCCTGTCAGACAAGGACGCCTGGGTCCAGCCAATTATCGGACGAGTACACCACCTCCTGCACAGAGACCAGCACCGAGCCCTGTAACCTCAAGCTCTTCATTGAACGTGAACGACCGGACGGGTTTATTGTTTCGTTCCCAGGCTCAGATGCAGTCACAAACGGATAGTACAACGGTTACTGAAAACGGAGAGTTACCAGTTTTAAATGTCCCTAATAATCAAAGACTTTGCCAGGACATCGAAGGCAAATCATGCACATTGGCTACTTGGATGGGTCGTAAAATTACTTTTGGGTCGGAACAAGTGACACTAACATCACCTTTGGATGAAACAGAAGGTAATAATGACACTACTAATAATATTGTAGAAAATCTAAAATTACTTGACAATTTGCTATTAAAATACAAAAAAACACAGCTTGAAATTGAATATTTTAAAGAGTGTTTGAAAATAAAGTGATACCTAAGGCTACGAGAGTCCAGTATCCAACAGGGCTCATAAAAAATTCAACATTTCATTTGGATTTAATTCAGCTTTTTGATAAGCAAGGATTTGAACTCCTTGAGCTTATGCTCAAACATTATTCACTAATGGCTGAGAATATAGCTAAATTTATTAATGAGGTGGATGCTAAAGTCCTGCATGATAGACAATTTGATCGCTACAAGTATGAATACAGTAGGACTTTTACCAGTATTAACCAACATTTGGTTAAGCTGAGTGCAAATAAAACAAAGAAATTGCAACGTGACTGTAATTCATACAAGCAAGGGGCTGCTTACCCACCCCCACCAGCAGCACAGATGTGGCAATTAGGTTACTCCTTTAGTGAGTTGACTGCGAATGATTTACAATGGCCAGGTGACTATGTTGCACCTACACCTTTAGATTCAGTGAACAACCAGGTTGTCCAGTCAGGACAACTAGTAGACACGTATGACAACTATACTCCTGTCAACTCAACTAATTCTGGTTTACCAGATATAGATGGAGTACGTAGAAGTGAAAGATTGAAAAATGCCACACGGGTGAATTATTACCACAACAACAAGCCTCAGTATTATAATTAACAATATAATCGTTCCAATAACAACAATAACAATCACGATAGTCATCAGCAGGATTTTCAGAGGTTCAACACCTTAGGGGCCAGACCGAAGCAACAACAGAGAGGAATGAGACCAACAAGGTGATTGATGACCAGGTCATGAACGACACACTGGGGTCTGGCGATAGTGATGGGTCACCACTGTCAACTCGACATCAAGAGTTGACCTCAGCATTGACCTTAGATTCCTCCCTTTTCATTGACACAATTTCAGCTATCGGTCAAAGTGGAGAACTACTTAACGAATCAAAGCCTTCCTATCCTGCTATTATTTTCAACAAAGACAATGACTTTAGAGTGTATAATTTTTCTGATAGTTTCATTTCCTCTAACATTGTCAATGTTTTAGCAAAAGGACAGACGTATGTTCCTTGGCATAATATGGACATTGCTAAATCCATCTTAGAGTTGAAATTGTTTACTAGGAAATTGAATTTGGGTTTATTCTTTATGAATGCCCTGACAACAGGGTCCACAATATTTTCATATCCCCAGTACTTTTAATCCCCCCCTTCATCCGTTGGTGAAAGTATTTGAACAGGCCAATGAGCTAGATCTTTGGAATTTGTTTAAGAACAAAAAACCTAGCAGGAATCAAGAACACATGGACGAGGAAGATTCCATTAAATACATTCAATCACAAAACATCAGGGTCTGTAAACCGGATAAAGGTGGGGGATTGGTGATTTTTGATAAAGCTGACTATGTGGCCCGTATGTCATCCCTACTAGACACCAATACATATTTAGTAAGTTCAAGAACAGAAGTAAATAAGGCATACAGTCTGATAAAATCTTGCTTGTATGAACTATTTATTGAAGGGCGAATTGATCAAGAAATTTTTAACTACATCAGTTGTTTATTTCCCAAATATCCAACACTTTTTGGGATCCCTAAAATCCACAAGAATGTGGAAAATCCCCCAATGAGACCACTCATTGATGGGCATGGGTCACCCAACTATGCATGTGCAAAACTGGTTGACTCCATGTTGAAGAAATATGTTCTTTTGGAGCCACAGATTTGCAAAGATTCGTGGTCCTTTTTATCGAAAATTAATGAAATCGTGTTCGATAGTGAGTATAACTTTCTGACTATCGACGTTAAGGACCTGTATACATGCATTCCTCACGACATCAGTACTGAGTGGGTGGCCCAAGTCATTATGAGACGCAATGCACCAAGAAGTGACATTTCCTTGGTCATGGAACTGTTGGACCTAATCTTAATAACTTCTTTATCTTTGATGACACCTTTTTTCTCCAGAAAGTGGGTTTAGCAATGGGATCATCTTGCGGAGCGAGTGTTGCAAACTTGGTTATGGCTCAATGGGAGTTCAACCAGGTGATTTCAGCTAGTTTAACACCTGCTCCGATTGCTTATTATACCCGCTTTTTGGACGACATTTTCATCCTGTTTAAAGGTGATGCAGAAAGTGCATCTGAATTGGTTGAGAGCTTCAATGTGTCAACAGGTTTTTTACAATTCACATATACATTTCAGACTGAATCTATTTCATATTTAGATATTCAGTTAAATAAGAACAGATCAGATTGCTCTTTCACAGCGCAAATTTACAGAAAAGCTAGTTACTCTAATACATTTCTCCATTTCACTAGCTGCCACCCTTTCCACCAAAAAAGATCTGTGGTCAAAGGGCAACTAGTGAGAGCATCACGTATTTCTAGCTTGGACTCAGATTTCCATAGCGAATGTCAGTTTTTGAAACAGATGTTCCAGCATCGTGGATATCCAGAGTCACTTGTAGACACACTAATAGAGGAAGCCACTTACAAAAGAAGTATTGATTGGTTCAAACCTATTTTATGTGCTGCTCACGTATCATTGAGTAACAATCTTGGAGTGGACAGGCAAATTACCTCTAATACAGAGGATGTGACTGACCAAGAAAAGGACTTTAAATTTAGTTTTGTGACTACATTTAACAGTCAAAGTAGTACTATAGTAAAATTGATCAATAAGAACTGGGGTTTTTTTAGAACTAACCAAACTGTCCTTGACTGTTTGGGGTATAGGCCACATGTGGTTTTAAAAAAGGAAGGAATTTAAAGAATGTACTGGAGAGACATGTTCCAGTAACATCCAGACTACCAGGAATGTTTAAATGTGAAAACTGTAATTTCTGTAAATACATCGATTGTAATAACCATTTCACAATCAGTGGTAATACTTACAGACTGAAGTCTAGATTTAACTGTAACAGTAAATTTCTAGTGTACTTGGCTAAATGTATTGACTGTTTTGCATTTTACGTGGGCAAAACAGAAAGTAGGCTTAGAGATAGGATATATGAACATCAATATGCTATCTCACACAATAAGTTAGAGAATGCCCTAGCAAAACATGTCCACATTAACCCATCCCACAAATTTAAGTTTACTGTCATTAGTAACTTTATTCCTGACAACCGGGGGGGGTCCTGCTTCCTTCAAACTAGAAGAAATGGAACTACTGTGGCAGATTAGATTAAACTCATTCTATCGCCCTGGTCTCAATGAAGCATGTTCAATTTCTAGCTTACTTAAGCTGAAAAGTCTTCTTAGATAATACAGAAGAAATCCAATATTTTATGTATTATTATGTGGGTTTTAAACCATTGTTGATATTTTAGTGTTATACAACATTTTTAACATAAGTAATGTTTTACATATTAGATTTTAAATTTAAATAGAGTTTTTTATGTACTGTTCGTTTAAAAGGTATAATCAATTACAATTTTCCCACACTTTTTGAGTTCAAATTGCTTGCAGCTGTTGTAGTAACTCACTTCTGAAGAAGTTTGTTCCTTTGAACAAACGAAAAGCGCTTAAAGTACCTGATTTTATTTTCGTGTTTGACCTTGTGGATTTATCCTATTAAACCTTCGTAGTCAGTCTGTGGAAGCCTCTAGTCTATTTATTTGTTATTTTCAGTTTGTTTGTGCCTTTAGTTTCAAGTTATTATTTTTATTCTCTTTATATACCTTTTGTTAAGTAATTCCATTCTATCATCACTACACATCCAACTTCCTTTTTCTATTTCTGACATAACCTGTACTATGTCTCCATACACTCAATTTGTACTGTTTTTGACTCTTAACCTCAATGTACATCCTGTTAAAACCTCTAGGTTGTACTGCACATTACCATTGTTGATTAATTTTTTTACTATGATAATTGCTATTTTTTATTATAATATCTGATGTTTGTTTATTGTTTGTACTTATATTTTGTATTGGATCATGTCTTGGAGCTTATCTCTCCAGGCCTCTACTGAAAATGGACATATATCCAGTTAGACTAGCCTGGTCAACAAATGTAAAATAAATAAGTAAAATAAATAAATTGGCAGAAATTCCTAGTAGTCTTCTGTATTAGGCAGAACTTATCATAGTTAATTTTTAGAAGGATGCTATAAAAAAATATTTTCTAAAGGCACAAAAGGTAAGTACATGCCTCATGCTGTGGCAATGTGGAATCCTGTACAGATATGTTTAATATGAACCTCAAAACCTTTGCTTGTAATCTTTAAGAGACTTTACATTATGTGGAAAAGATTTATCCTGTCTAAAGAAACACAAGACTAAAAGACAAGCATCAGTAAACCCATTAGATATGTACTCATTTTTGCATTTCCTTTATAAATAATATATGCAAGATAAAGTTGGATGCAAATCTGAAATGAATAGATATTGTTTACATGCTCAAGATAATATCCTAAGTAAAGTTTAATTACCTGAAAAAGACTTTCCAGCCACTTATGGTTTATCTGAATATACTGTCAAAGCCAAATAAACCCAGTTTACTTCAATAGAACGATGATGTTTTGTTACACAAGATGGAATAATACATTCCATTTGTGCACCAAGATACTCTACAACATATGGCTTAGCTGAAAGATTTGTTAAGAAATTCTAAAATATTTGAAAAGGTTCAAGACAGGCATAAAAAAATAATAAGATGCTATGTTATATGTTTAAGATACAACTTCACATTTTCTGTTTCAATACAGGTCAACTCTGAAATGTACTACTAGCCAGATGCATGCAAAAGTGCTCCTAATGAGACACATTAGGAAAAAGAACGAACATGAAACTAAAACTTAGTAGGACTGTTGAAAAGGAACAGCCCTTGCAAAATGCCCAGCATGACAAACAGGCAATGGGAAGACCTTAGTATGAAAAAAATACCACTTTAGGAATTTCAAAATCAACTCGATTGATTAAATGGACATAACAAGTTCAGTTTCATTGCAAGAGACTAATTCAAGAATTTTCACACAAGACATTCTGATAAGTTAAGATCAGAACCGGCAACAGAAATTAACATTGCCACTGACTCTGCTAATCTGCCAATTGGTTTTCAGTCCTGTGCTGCTCTTTGGCATTGTACAAGAGATAGTTGTGTAAAACCTTAAGTCTCATATGCCCATGATCAATGCAACAAATGAAGACACTGGAGAAAACTACTGTATGTCTAACATACTGACTAGCACAGTCCTTGGCATTGATTGGGAACTTTTTTTTGAAAATTAGATTTGTGTTGTAGTATTACAGAAGCTTACATCATCTATGATTTTTTTCTCCTAAGGACATGGGAAAACTATTTTATGCCAGTTTACTATTGAATGAGTCTAAGCTAAAAAGGTTTGTGCATTGTATATTGCTACATAAAAGTGTACCTGTGTCACACTCTGTAAAGTGAGTATGCATGTATGTTGCAGGACAGGTGATGCTCACTCTGTGCTCAGGCATCTATCTATGCTTGATAATAAAAGGATTTCATGCTATTCTATGGTGTCTGTTTAAGTGTCTTCAAATATACATATAGTAGCAGTTAGAGCAGGAAACTTCAAAATGTAACAAAATACAAACAGCAATCTGAAACAAATAATGACAAAAACGCTGTCATACAACCTTTGTTCATTATTTATTATACAACACATGCTCTCAAGGTTTCTTTCTCTTCTACATTTTTCTCTCTTAATCAGAATTAATGGCTGTATCAAAAACGTACCTTGATACATGATATGAGTATATAATGTCGATATTATAGACTCTATAATGCCACTTGATTACTCATATAGCATTATTTTCTATACACATCAGTGAAGTACTGCTCACTTCTCTTTGTTTTTTTCCTTGTTACTACTGTTGTATTTGATGGACTTGCTTTGTGCTTCCAATGATTTCAATGGCTGTTCTATATTTCTGTTAAAAGTATACTAAGCTTAAAAGATTACACTTTGTGTAGTAGAAAATGTTATGCTGCTGTTGTGAAATGTTTTTCTTTATATGCTGTAAAGGGTTTTAGATCTTGTATAATGATATCTATTGTAATTGAACTAATGGTGGAGCTTTTCTCTCAAGGCCTCCACTGAAAAGGTGTTTGTTCATGACACAGATAGAAATTCCTGGTAAATAAATACAAATAAATAATAGATTGTGTGATGTATTCATTTTGCAAACAGTCTCAGGCTGAACTGAGAGGTTATTTTAGAAAGAACATAATTTTAGAAGTGCAATTCCAGCTTTATAGCTTTTCTTTATAAAGGGGGAAAAGAATGCATTGAGATTCCATCTCTTTGGGGGGGGGGGTCCCATACCTAGGCAACACTACAATATGCTAAAATTTCTATTTCAGTTCTACATTGGAAAATAACATAACATGCAAGTTTTTGAACAACACATTTAAATCTTTCGCCCTGATTTTTTTTTTACTTCAGTAAATCCACAAACACAAAATGAAATTGCAGAAAATTATTATCAACCAAGAATAGCAGCTCAGCTCCTATCATCATCTTACCAAGGATTTTCTACCACAAAGTGTCGAAGAGCAAAAAGGCAGCACACGCCTTTATCATCTGTGTAACAAACACCAAAAAATATTCATCTCCCACTACTTAAGTATTTATATTAGAACTTGTAAAAGTTAGTCATACAGTGACTGTAATGACGAAATCAATAAAAATCCATAGCAGCCAAGGAAGAAGTAAAAGTCCACAGTGGTAAAACATACCATAAATGATGAAAAAAAACCCACTGGAGCTACCACAACCAGTTACAGCTTTATTTAGAACACAGATAAGTGCTTTCGAGCATTAAGCTCTTCACCGGATCTAAAAAACAGTTAAAATTAGTCATATTTAAACAAATGACAACCAATCAGAATCAATAGCAGAACCTATGCCTCTTCAATAAAGGTTTTAAGGGCATACAACCATTTAAACCAGGTGTGTGGTTCACTTGCAGTTCAGCTATCCATCTTAACTCAGCTAATTCAGTACTATGTACAATGTCCCCTCCGCTCATACTCTCTTGTTGAATGTATAACACCATAAACTGAAGTGTATGTTCCACTGGGTTTTCTTTTCATCAGTAGTGATGGAATCCACTGGTACCCTGCATACTACACCCTTGGACAATTTCTGCCCATTCAAAGGAATGGCCAAACAGTTTGTTGTTTACTTCCTTCCAAATAACCACTTTTAAATTCATCTAACCAGGTACAGATTTAAATAACATTTGTCAGTAATTCCATCATGAGGAACACAATCAAAAGCTCTAGACAGGTCTAAATATACAACAATAACTGAAATATATCTGTCTACAGCATGACTAGCAGTTTAATAAAAAACAGGTTTAATAAGATACAGAAGTTAATGCATTTCTGTGTTCCGGATGATAGTATAAGTAGTTTTGTTTTCAAAGCTTGTACCTATCATAGATGTAAGACTCACTGGACTGCAAATCTGTGCTAAGTCAAAAGGATCATTTTGAAGACTCTGTCTTTAGGGCCTACACCTTCCTAAAGTAACAAATTAAATAATCCATGCAGAAGAAGCAGTAGTGAATCTTTCAAAATATCGACTAGTTTGCCAGGTATCAAACCTGGGCCCATACTACATTTGGTATCACAAGTAACTTTTACTGGGCCAAGAAAGACCAATAAGTTAGGAGAACAGCAACATGACTTATGAGTGTCAGTCTAATGTTGTATAAAGTGAGCACTCAGAATTTTAAGCCTCTGGTTCAGCTGTTAAACAGTTTGAAAGGGTCCACTACAGAAGTTGTTTTAAACTAACACTTTTGTAAAAACATTTATTGGTTTTGTCTTGTATCTGAATGTTGCTGTTCAAGTTAGGTCCTAGACTAATACAAAAAAATGTATTTACAGTGTCCCATCTCTGCTAAGCTTGTCTTGGTTTGTTTCAGTTTGATGGAAAAATGTCTATATATTTTGCATGGGACCTTTTATACTTAGCAAGACCTTTAAAGTATCATTGCACCAGAAGGTGAAACTATGATGATATTAAGTATTTATTTTAACCTTAACATTTTAGTTTAATAACGCCTTTAAAATCTGCAAGTAACTTTTGGTACTTGATAAAAACAAAATAAGATCCCAGTAAGTGTTTGAAGGATCAGAGTTAAATTGTGATTGGCAGGGGGTAGGCAATTCTCTTTAACTTACAAGCAATTTGGGCCTTTACTGCTGTGACAGGCTGAATTTAGAAAGATATGGGCAACTGCTTATTGTAACCTAGAGGTTCAGTAACATTTTTTTCCCTTACTGTATTACTAGTATTACAAATAATAAGGCCCACAAATTCAAAACTTCTGTAGGAAGGTGAAAAGGCTACTCAAAGTTGTTAGAAATAATGGATCAGTAAATACTGATGCATAATGAGTATTTGCAGATTAAGTTTCACATTCTATGCTTAGGCAATTTAAATCTTCCAGTAAAATAGCTGGTATCTTACTAGCCATATTGCTTACTGGTGTTCGTGTTGGGGGTCCAGCAGCATAGTATAATAAACATGAGTTTGATGTTTCTAGTATTACATAAGAGTTTCATTTCACACTTTGTTTAAATGTAATCTGATGTACAAAAACTGAGACTGTAGAACACTGAAATTCCTTTCCCATAAAAAAAATGTTTTGAAATGATATTTTAGTCTATGTGCTAAATATATGGCTCCTTTAAAACTTAAGTAGAACCTCTTGCTACTAAAAATCATTGTTGTAAACAGACTTTTCCCTATTTTATGAATGAAATGTTAAGAGTGCAGTTTCTATTTTTTCTGTTATCAATGCAGTGATTCCAAAGCTATCTACTTAAAAAGTTGGCCTTAGGAAACAATCTCCTAATCTAGTTGATGGAATATGTTACTGAAACCTTAGTTGGACAGCTAACTGATTACAAAGATCCATTATTTCCTGGCAAGAGGGGTTTATTTTAAGAGTTCTTGAAAGGTAACTCACTCCGACATTAGACCTCTCATTCAAAAGTTTGTATGAAAGTTCTGGAGTATCAAATAGCCATATATTGAAACCTGATACTGAATGCATAGTTAACTTAAGCACATGATGACCTAAGCTCCTTTTCTAATGCATGGGTTTTGGTGTACAGTTGTAATTTTGGGATCAAAGTCTAGCAAAGCTGCAAGAGGCTGTAGCATGTCCTATACTGTTTTCTTTTGCAACTTCCAATATTTTTCAGGTTAGATTATTCCTTTCATATCACACACTGACTACACTAGCCCATGCCTTTTATCTTCACTCTTATGGTTTGTTACAAACCAATCTGTTTACCATCTCTCTTGTGTAAGAGGTATTTAACAAAATATATGGTTTGAAGCCATATTCACAACATCACTGATTACCTCTGTGTTAGTCTATACTGGTAGGAGATTAGTCAGCAGTTGCTCATATACAGAAATAACACATTTCCAGACTTGTCCATGACCAAGCTGTGCAGCTCTGACAAGATACCATCATACGGCAGATACGTCATTGTGAACTCATGTCTCTGGATGAGATGATTAATCGGTGTTCCAAAAATGAGAAATAAGTTCCGAGACACTTGATATTTTGAGAGTGTCAGGAATGTCAGGAAAAAACACCCACACAAGCTGAGGTATACCCTTAAAAACAAGCCTTTAAAACTGCACTGAAAACTGTATTCTGAGATGTGTGGTGCAATCTAATTAAACAAATAAACTATATATATATATATATATATATATATACATATATATATATATATATATATATATATATATATATATATACATATATATATATATATATATATGTGTGTGTGTGTGTGTGTGTGTAAAGACAGACAGATCTCTTTCTCTCTCTTGATATATACATACACATATGCACACATGTGTATGTATGGATGTAAACATATATATATGTGTGTGTGTGTGTGTGTGTGTGTGTGTGTGTGTGTGTGTGTGTGTGTGTGTGTGTGTGTGTGTGTGTGTGTGTGTATATTTATATATATATATATATATATATATATATATATATGGGTCTAACTGAAAATGCCGACAGTGCACAACGCCGATCGACAACGGAGAAAACCGACAGTTGAGAATCCCAATGCTGAGAACACTGGCATGTTAAGGTAAGTGTGTGATAGGGACGGATGTTAGGGTCAGGGTGTGGGTAAGGTAAGTGTGTAATAGTGACGGACGTTAGGGTAGGGTGTGGGTCAGGTAAGTGTGCAATAGTGACAGACTTTAGGTTTAGGGGCAGGTTAAGTGAGTTAGGGTTAGGGTGCGGGTAAGGTAAGTGTGTGATAGTGACGGACCTTAGGGTTAGGGTTAAGGTTAGTGCATAGATAGTTGTGTATGTAAGGTTTAGTGTAGGTTTGTAAGGCTTTTGGTTTGCTTGTGTTGTGTGTGTGTTTTTCAGGAAAGGTATTTGTTTTGTTGATTGTCGGGATTTTGGTTTGTTGGGCATGTGAAGTTTCGTGTTTTTGAGCTTTCATTTTTTCTCGTTTTTTTCGTGTCGGTTATTTTGTTGTCTGTGTTTTGGCATGTCGGTGTTATCAGGTAGACCCAAATATATATATATATATATATATATATATATATATATATATATATATATATAAAACTATTCTATTTGTCGACAGATAGATACGTAGATATATGCATAAACATACATGTGTGTATCTATGTGTGCATATATATATATATATAAAGAGAGAGAGAGAGAGAGAGATAGAAAGATAGATATTATCTGTTCTATTTATCGACTGTTGGCTTTTCAGTTGAACTGTGAATCAGCTAACTGTTCTTTCCAATTCTTGAATCACTGAATTTCAACTTAGTGAAAGACCACTCGATAGTGGCTTGTAGGGAATTTTCCCTTTTCACCGCTGTTGTGCAACGCTGGCATTAGCATACTTGCATAGCACGCATGTGAGGGAATCAGCCCCCCACATGGAGTGTGCAAAATAAAACTTTTTATTTTGTTTTCTAATCCATGTTTGGTGTAATGTTAGTTCAGGGAATGGATATTTTGCCATTTGGCAATAGCATTTTTGACTGCTGCCAAAAGAATATATATATATATATATATATATATATATATATATATATATATATATATATATATATATAGATAGATAGATATCATACATATATAGATAGATATTTAGTTATATGTACGTGTGTGTAAATATATATATATATATATATATATATATATATATATATATATTTGCATAGTTGTGTGCCACTCAATGTCCTTCTGCATAATTTCAAAAGCATTTACATCTATACTGTACTAGTAAGATATAAATGTGATCAGCCATTATGCAGACAGACATTAATTGAAGCACAATACAAAGAATAGAGTCCATGCCAGTTAATGTACTATGGGATAAAACCTATCCCTGACATTAAGTGGTGCATACTTGTATATTCTGCGATTATATGAGGTAGTGCCATCTGTGCCATGGAGAGTAGGACAGTGCATGTGTAACACATGCCAGCATAATTAGTTGGAGTTTTTGTAAAGAATTTTATGTTATTTGACTATCACACTAACTTGTACAGATGCTTGTGTTAAAATGTATTTGAAAAAAGTTACTTGTGTTAAAAATGCATCAGTAGTGGGTCTTTCTAGGCAAAAAAGAAATATACATGTATGTCACACAGTGTTAATATAACTGATTAAATGTATATGCTTTAACAGAGAATTCTAGAAAGGAAGAGGCTAATCTCAGTCCAGCTAGTTTTTGAAAAATGGGTTATAAATTAAATAGGTTGGTTTAGTCCATAAAGATTTTATCTAACAGGTCCAATTGCAGCCAGAGACAAAAATCTCTGGGAAAACCAGGTCCAGGAATCCTACTGTATTGTCCTTAGGGGTGAACTGATTGCTACCCTGGAAGGACGGAAGTTTTTGAAACTGTTTTATAGCTTTCAGATGCACCAAAAGATCTTAGCAAAGCTCTGGGTGTGTATTGTACCAGAGTCAGGTGACCAGATGCGATGTCATTCTATAACTAGTACTGATATTACAACTCCTGTAGCAAGCACGAAGCAAGTCCAAATGACAGGACAGCTGGATTCAAATACAGTTAGTTTCCTTTATTTACACAACAAAAACGAAGATGGAAGAACTAAGGTTTAGCGCTTTCATCTAGGTAGCTAGACTTCTTCAGAACATAAACCATAAGAACTCTCACAGTTATATACATAAAAAAGCCCGCCTTTTACATCAATAATCTTTAACATTATAATTTTCTATACATGTGTAATTATTGAAGGTTTTCTTATTTCCAATAGAATACATGTTAGTAGGATAGTACATTAGTCTTAGACCGATAGCTTAGATAACATAAGGAATGGGTTGACAGAACATCTAGTAGTATTGGTTCTCTGCTTTTTCTGTATTTTTTAACACATACTGTTTGATATATATACATAAGACAACATATGTATATTGAAATTTTTTTTAAAAAAATGATACATGGAATATTATGCTTAGAGACATACGTTTCATGTAGGAATTTCTTAAATTTATAATATAGAAATAGTAATTCAGCCATTGGTGACAAACAGATGCAGTCTATCTTAACTGTATTACAATGACTGTAGGTCTCTTAGTTGTTTAGCTTTTAATATTTTAGCTATGTGTTTTTAATACTTGAGATACACAATTGTAATATTATATAAAAACCTCCTCTACCTTTAAATTTTGAAAATTTTGAAAGTAATGACATTTACATTTATAATTGAATAATTGATGTAAAAGGCGGGCTTTTTTATGTATATAACTGTGAGAGTTCTTATGGTTTATGTTCTGAAGAAGTCTAGCTACCTAGATGAAAGCGCTAAACCTTAGTTCTTCCATCTTCGTTTTTGTTGTGTAAATAAAGGAAACTAACTGTATTTGAATCCAGCTGTCCTGTCATTTGGACTTGCTTCGTGCTTGCTACAGGAGTTGTATTGTTGTAATACAGGACAATTTTTCGTTTAGTACTGATATTATTGAGAGATGTGATGGAATTCTCACAGCAGCAGTTTGTCTTCTGGAACATGACTGGAACCAACTTAAAGATTAAAGACAGTCATAAAATGCTTGACTTAGCTTCCTTACAGCAGAGTGCTCTGTTGTTACATTTTTTTGTAGTTCCGCATGTAACAGCATTTTTTCCATTTAAGACAACAAGCCTGTGGCTTACATTAATATTTACAAATGACAGAATTATCTATAAAATTCTATCTGGCTAGGCTGGCAGCCTTCACCTATCTTCACCCAAGCTTGATATACCCCCTCCCCCCAGAGAACTCAAGCTAGTTTTTTCAAGTGACCCTTGAGAAACGCTGCTTGAGGGACTTAGGTCTATTTTAGTATACCTTTCCCCGTTCCCTGTCTTGACAGCCCATCTGCATTGGCATTGCTAATCCCAATGCGGTGCTGCACGGACATATCATATGCTAGCAACCCCAGGCTCCACCTTAGCAACTTGGCATTTTGCTGGCTAGCTCTGTTTAACCATGTTAGGGGGTTGTGATCTGTCATAACAGTGAATTTCCTTCCATACAGATAAGGCTGAAGTTTCTGCAGTGCCCACATTATAGCTAGGCATTCCTCTTCTACAGCTGCATAGCATCCCTCCCTGGGTTGGAGCCTACAACTGAGATAAACCACTGGGTGCACTTCCCCCTCTGAAGAAACCTGGCTAAGTACAGCCTCCACCCCATGGTTTGAAGCATCCACCTGCACAACAAATTATTTGCTGTAATCAGGACTGGCTAATACAGGGGGTCCTCTCAAAGCTTCTTTAAGCTTCTGGAATGCCTGCTCACATGCTGGGGTCCACACTACCCTATCTGGCCTGTTCTTCCTTGTCAGATCTGTGAGGGGAGATGCTATGGTACTATAACTGGGGACGAACTTTCTGTAGTAACCTGCTGTCCCTAAAAATGCCCTTACCTGCTTTTTAGTAACAGGTGCCGTCCATGCCTGAATGGCTTCCACTTTGGCAGGTTCTGGCATTATCTTACCACTCCCCACTCTATGTCCTAGGTAGGAGACCTCTGCCACACCCACCTGACATTTGCACGGCTTAATGGTCAACCCCGCCCTCTGTAGTCTTCCCAGCACCTCCTTGACATGCTGAAGGTGCTCTGGCCAGGAATGACTGTAGATTTCAATATCCAGGTGTGGCTCGTCCTATCGGACTGCCGGACTGCAGCCCTCCCACCTAGAAAACAAACAAAAAAAAATCTGAAAAACAAAAAAACAATTCACAAGTCCCGATCCTCTACGCATGCACGGACAACTCAGACTGCCTTTATCAGCAGTCCGGATATGGAGAAAAAGGTACCCAGCAATCATTGCTGTGAGATACCAGGAATCTGTGCGGTGACAACCGCACTGCTTCAGCCGCAGTCAGAACCAATGAGGAGGACTGAGCTGCTCTCGCGGGACTGTTAGTGTGTGGGCTTCGTGGACAAAGGCTTCAGGTAGGTGTCTGGATTGTGGGCTTGCTTCGGATTACCGGGTAGGTGAAGGCTTTATATTGCTTTGGGCTTTTATACAGCAGAACAAAGGGGGGTGTAAACTGCCTCAGTTACTATATACTGGTGGCTAGAGAGAACAAATGGTGGTGGGTAGAGATACTCAGGCTTGAACCCTGTACCTTGTATGCAGGTGTTAAGGACCTGAATTCCCTACCCACCACCCTTTGTAAAAAAAATTGCAGATTTTTGCATCATATTTGATCTGATCTGTTCCTCATAATATCTGTGGTTTCTAAATGTTGCAATGCTTGATATTTGATGGTGCAGTGGTAGCATTGTTGCCTCACAGCTGCAGGTTATTAGGTTTGATTCTTGGCTGGGGTGCCTTTTGTGTGGGGTCTGCATCTTCTCCCTGTGCTTGTGTGGGTTTGCTTTTGTGTCCTCCCATGTTACAAAGACATGTCTGCATTATTTCTTCCTAGGCCTCTGCTGAAAATTGCTTTTTTTGTTCCAAGTCAGATTATCCTGATTAACAAATGTTAAATAAAATTGACAGGCATTTGAATTTCAGACTTCAGGTTTCTGAATGTTTAATTCCTTACATGTTTGATGGTGCAGTAGTAGCATTGTTGCCTCACAGCTATAGGTTTTTCTGGTTTGATTCTTGGCTGAGTGCCTTCTGTGTGGAGTCTGCATCTCATCCCTGTGTTTGTATGGATTTGCTCTGGTGTCCTGCCATTTTACAAAGACATGTGTCTGCAGTATTTCTCCCTGGGCCTCTGCTGAAAATTGTTTTTGTTCCGTCAGAAGTAAAACTGACAGGCATTTGAATTTCAGACTTCATATTCTTCAGAAAATACATAGTAACACAACCTTTTATTCTAGCAATTTTCTAAGTTTATAAGATGAATATTTGAAATTTGTCCTTATTTTTGGGACTGAATTACCCCATTATTGGCTTTGTCCAGGTTTTTTGTGCTAAGGTTGACAGCTATGGCAAGAACTGAATTCACTGAATATGTTTGAGGGCTGTATTCCCTCATTACTGGGTTTGTCCAGGTGTTTTGTGCTAAGAGGTTGACAGCTATGGTGAGAACTGAATTCATTAAATGATAGCCATTTAAGTTTCAGTCTTCCTCTCTTTCACAAAGCAGCTGATTTGGGGTAGTGGTATGTTGCTCTGACTGTTTTGCACAGGGACATTGGTAGTAAAATGTATGGTGGTAACACAGCATTTTTCTTTCACAAAGCAGCTGATTTGGCATAGTGGTATGTTACTCTGACTCTTTTGCACAGGGACCTTGGCAGTAAAATGTATGGTGGTAACACAGCATTTTATTCTAGCAACTTTCCAAGATTATACAAGCAATGTTTAATGTGTCCCTGGTTTTGGCCTTTGACCCCCACTGAATAAATTTGGCTTTTTCCAGATTTCTTGTGCTGCGAAGTCGAGATGCAGTTGAGTATTGAGTACATTTTACAAGGAGCTGAGAGCTGCAAGGGAAGAGAAGTTTAGTGCTGCTTATGCCACGTCAGCTTGCATTTTTAATAGCATAACAGGTTGTGTACTTGCTTTCGATGCATAAGGTTTTTGGTTCTACTCCCACAAGGGGTGAATGCTGCCGTACTGAAAAAGTTAAGATACTAACTATGAGCTGTTATCAGTTTGCCATCCATTTCCTATTGCAATATTACTAGCTTATCATTTTTAATGTAATATAGGCAATTTATTCCTCAGGGGCATCAGACACTTTATTTTTTAATGAAACAATGAAATATAAAGGTGTTTGCTAGCAGCAACCTCTTCATTAGTTACAGATTTATTTAATGTGGAATTATTTAGATAACTTTTTTTACTTCTTCAGAGATTGTGCATATTTACTGATAATGGTGGACTGTAGAATTGTGCATATTTACTGATAATGGTGGACTGTAGCATTGTGCATATTTACTGATAATGGTGGACTGTAGAAGTTTAAGTAGACTTTTATGATGGAAATGTTCTGAACTGGGCAGTTTTGTCATTATGGGTGCATGCGTTTTGTTTCATTGTTTACTGGAAAAATGTTCAAAACAATAGGAAGATGCATCAAAGAGCACATGTATGTTTCATATGCAAGGGGCCTATTATTTGAAAACAGCCCAGAATTAATCTTTATTTGCCACTGGTAAAATGTATTTTCTTTGAATGTGTGTTTCAATGCTGTTTCAATGAATGTGAGTTTCAAGGGCAGAGAGGTTTTAATGTTAAGTTTGTTTAGCAGATGTGTTAGTGTTTGTGCTGTAAAATGCAAAATAAAACTTTCAAATGAAGTCCAAATCATCATAGAAGTAAATCAGTATGCACATTAGTGTTTATGGTAAATGGAGTGAAATAGCCAAGTAATGGATCATTGGAATGGCTGCAGGGGGAGGCTCCATTCGACCATGATTTTGTGAGGGGGAAATACGGCAAACTTAAAGACAGCCCCAGCTGAACTATACCTCCCCACTGTACAGATTTTCAAAGAATGAATAGATTTTTGCTTCTTATTTTTGGTTTGTTCCTCATAAAATTTGTGGTTTTCTGGCAAATCATTTAGGAATTAAGTCACTAAATAATGACACACTGAGTTTCAGACTTGGGTGGGTGGGTGGGGGCCTATTTGCCTTACAAACACACACACACACACTTGACATCTCTTCTCAGGGGATAATTTAGGGCTTAATGGCTCACAATGGGCAGTTTAGCTAGTAATTAACCTATAAACCTATAAACCTATAAACCTATAACCTTCAGAATAATGCATGTTAAAGTAAGACCTGTTCTATCAACTGTTTCACTTTATACAAGAACAATTTTTAGTACTGTTTATATGTTCCCCCAATATATTTGGCCTTGTCCAGATTTATTGCATTAACAGGCTGAGAGGTACATGCAAATAAATTGCTTTATAGAATTAGGCATAGCCAAACCTCTCAACTGTCCCTGATTTTGGCTCAAAATGTTGCTCTTCCCCTAATAATCCCTCCGCAAAATAGCAATTTTGGAAGAAAACATGGAGGGTTTACAATTAAGAAATAACTGTAATAATCAGAGTTATAGATTACTTTTATTTCAGAAATGCATGTAGGTTCTTTTATTTTGTCAGCTGCTCAAGTTAGCAGTACTAATATCAAAGTGTCCCTTCTTTGATAGGTTCCCAGCTGTATTGTGTGGCTATTTTATATTTTTACATCACATTTTTGGTCCATTTTTCATAAAATTGTGTTTTTTTTTTTTGGCAAATTAGTGACAAATCATTAAAGACTGAAGTTAGAAAATAATGACAGACATTTGAGTTTCAGATTTCATACCATTCAGAAAATTCATACTAATGCAAGACCTATTCTATTATCTTTTTAAGTTTATAAGAGCAATATTTTAAAATTTGTCCTTATTTTTGGGCCTTTGTCCCACTTCTTTGTATGGCTTTGTCCAGATTTCTTGCTCTGAGGTTGAGAGGTATGACAAATGTGTCAGGGCCATCACAGTCAGCCAGAGACATTTCAAATTGTGACATACTTGTTGCACCCCACTCCCCCATGTAGTGACTCTGGATGTGTTGAAGCAAGGCAAGGAGTAGTTATGCAGTGTAAATGTGCAGAGTACCCCCCCCCCCATCCAAGGTAGACACAAGTACTAGAGTGGCTTTTCATCTGTCCTTGATTTTTGCAGAATGGTCTGGTTTCTGTCATATTTTTTGTACTGTTGATTTACGCTTATTACTCAAAGTGCCTGTTGCTCTGTGTTTAAGTAGCAATACTTTAATGACCATCAGGTAAGCTTGGCTGAGATCCTAAGATGCAAGTAAGTTTTAATAAGCATACTGTTAAAGAATTGCCAACATTGAAAGTCTTTCTGTTGTTGCCATGTAGAGAATACTTAACTAGATAATGTATAAGCCTTGGGTATTGAAATGCATATGACAGTATTTGTCATAAAGGACAGGATTACATTATTTTAAGAAGCTCATTACACTTGCAGACTTCCAGTCATCTCTGCAGGCTTTACACGTAAACTAAACAGAATGCCAGTCGTGTGGTCCATAACCTGTACTGTAATCCTTTTAAGCAATGTATCTTGAGCTTATTTCTTGTTGGCTTTTCATTTTTTACTTTGATCATGTTTTCCCCATGAAACAAGTAGATAGTTGTCAGGCATCAGGTCTTTTTTTGGATAAGAAACATTTTTACAAGTGGGGGCATCAGAGATTTCTGCTTTCAGCATGTTACTTGGTACTTTAATAAGGCTGAATATAAATTATAATTAGAACTGCAGTGCAAGAAGTGGTTTGAGTTGAGTGCTGCTTGTTTTTCTTTTACTTGATTTTGACTGGCATTCCATTAATGTATTTAAAAAAGTAATTTATTTTTTCATGCCTCACAACCTTTTTGTTTCCATCTAGATATTAAGTAAGCTGACATGCAGCCAATGCATTGCAATATTTTTATTCTTCTACACTTCATTTTGTCTTGATTGGACTCTCATAATGATGGTTTGGCACCCAGGGCAGTGTATTTAGTTAGTTTTTGTGGTTTTTAGCATAGCTCCTCCCCTTTCTAGTTGGCCACACCCCTCCCTATTGACCCCACCCATTCCACTGTTTCCTGCAGCCCCCCTTTGATTTGAAGCCACCAGCCGCCTCTGTCAATATCATCTAGGTAAGCAAGGGCAAACCCTCCTGCTCCTACTAGGATACGATCTACCAGCTTCTGGAAAGTCACTGGGGCATTCTTCATCCCAAAGGGCATCTTCATGAACTCATACAAGCTAAAAGGAGTCACAAAGGCTGACTTCTCTCTAGCACTGGGAGTCAAGGGCACCTGCCAGTAACCCTTGTTAAGATCAATGGTTGTAAGATACTTAGCTGCACCCAGCTGCTGTAGGGCCTCATCTGTCCTAGGCATGGGGTAAGCGTCTGACTCTGTGTGACCATTTAATTTCCTGTAGTTCACACAGAACCTGGTGCTGCCATCCTTCTTTGGCACCAGCACCACTGGGGAGGCCCAGGGACTGTTGGACTCTTGAATCACCCCTAGTTCCAACATGTCCTGCACCTCCTACCTCACAGTCTGTTTGACCTTCTCAGGCACTCTATAAGAGGCCTGCTTATTAGGCCATTGGGGTCCTGTATCCACCTGGTGCTGCCCCAAGTGGGTGCACCCTGGTTTCCCAGTGAACATGTCCCCAAATTCCTGCAACACTGCTCGGATTCCTCGAACCTAGGTAGGAAACAGCTGCTGGGACATTGCTACCCCTTCCACTGAGGAGTCCGCCTGAGCCTCACTGAGGAAATCAATCCCCAGATATCCCTCAGACTCCTCCTGCAATCCACTGCAAATGCTCAGCATAAGGGCCTCCCTTTCATGCTAAAGTGTCATCATGTTAACATGGTACAATTTGTGACCCTGACTTCTGCCTAGCAGTTCCACCATGTAATTAACATCACTTACCTTTCTTGCCACCTTGTTGAGTCTCTCCCAAGTTGCTTGCAGCTTGTCGTGTCTGACAGGAATAACTTGAGCATTCCTGTCATACCACACCTTTTTCTGTTGTTGGGCTTCTGCCAGGTTCTCCTGAGCCAAAGGCCCCCTCACCCTATGCCCATACAGCTACTCAAAGGGTGAAAAACCTGTGGATTTCTGGGGAACCTCTCTGTAAGCAAACAACAGATGGGGCAAATATTTGTCCCACTCCCTCTTAAACTGATCTGCAAATGCCCTTAGCATGGACTTGATTGTAGAGTTTAATGTCTCAACAAGACCATTAGTCTGGGGATGGTAGGGGGTGGTCTTCATGTGCTTCACCCCACAGGACTTCCACAGACAAGCCAGGTCTGACATGAAATTGGCACCTCTGTCAGTCAGTATTTCTTTTGGGAAGCCTACCCTGCTGAAAATCTCTAACAAAGCATTTGCCACCTTCTCTGCCACAGTGGAGGACAAAGCCACTGCCTCAGGATACTGTGTAGCATAATCCACTACCACTAGGATATACTTTTTCCCTGTGGAACTTGGTGTACTCAGAGGACAGACAATACCCACAGCTACTCTCTGAAATGGCTGCTCAATCACAGGCAAAGGCATCAAAGGAGCTCTCACCTTGCCTCCTGCCTTGCCTACCTTTTGGCACTGCTCACAGGTCCTGCAGTACCCTGTTGCATCTCTGGAAATTTCAGTCCAATAGAAGTTCTGTATAATACGCCTGTTTGTACATTTTATACCCATACGGCCTGCAAAGGGAATATCATGCACTATGGCTAGAAGCGTCAGATGGTATGCTCTAGGCACTACCAACTGCTGTACTCTCTCACCTTCTAGCCCTCCCTCAGGGGTCTACTCTCTGTATAGTACCCCTTTAGGTTCATAGCTTCATAGTAGGTACTAGGCTATTGGTCCTAGGGCCTATATAACCCTAGCCAAAAAGGTACCCTGGTCGCCACCCAAGAAAATTATTTTCCTGTGCCCCTGTCAAGCAGAGCCACAGAAGTGATCCCCGGGGTGAATTTCCTATTTCCCATCCATTCATCAAGATTTTTCTTGAAGAGTGCTAATGAGTAGCACTGTTTGACATAGATAGGTAGTCTGTTCCAGTGTATGGGAAGTCTCTAGGACAGGAATCTATCCCTCCAGCATGTTCTGTTTATTGTGTTGACACGGTTTAGGTCCTTAGAGCATGTAGCTTGGATGGATTGGGATTTCTTTAAGTGGAGCATATCCAACAGCTCTGGGTTTGACATAGCTTTGTATGTTAGGCAGAGATCGCCTCTGAGTAGGCAATATGCGATGGAGTAAAGCTGGAGTTTTTTGAGATGGTCTGCGTAGGGCATCTGTTTGAGGCCAGTAATCCTCTTTGTGAGGCATTTCTGCAGCCTTTCTAGTTGTTGTAGCTGTCTTGTGAGGTACATACAAAAAGGGGCATTGTACTCTATAATGGGTCTAATGAGTGATGAGTAAATGGGAAAAATTACCTCTTTTTTCTGGATGAGAAACATTTTGTGATGAGGTGTGCCACCTAGAAGGATTTCCTGACCACTGTGGCAATGTGATTATCAAAGGAGAGACTACTGTCCACCTGTGTCACAAGGCCTCATCACATTTTCAGTGTTAAGTAGACTACTGCCTATGTAGTAGTTCATAGGTACAGAGTTTTTACCAAAGGGGATGATAATGCACTTTTTGGCATTGAACTTGAGGCCATGGCTTTGACACCGGGCATCTGTCTCAGTGAGGCCCTTTTGTAGGATGTCCACATCGTTAGGAATTTCAATTATGGCTCCTAGTTTGCAGTCATCTGCGAACTTAGTTAGCCAAAGACCTTCTGTGTTAGCTGTACTTCAGAGAAGTAGATACCAAATGGGAGAGGACCCAGGACTGAACCCTGTGGTACTCCACTTGTCACTGGTCTGAAGTCGGATTTGGAGTCTGCTACTTTCACAGTGTGGGCTCTGTCAGTAAGCTAGTTGGCAACCCATCTTGCAAAGGGTTGTCCCAGTATACAGATTCCCCCTTTCCTTGAGAATCAGGTGTCTCCCTAGCTACCTGCCTCAGGCCTTGCAATGTAGGGTCTGAGAGCTGAGCCTGTCTCAACTCTCTCCTTGTAACTCTTCCCAGCTCCCCTTCCACAGGAAGTCTGGCATCCTCAGACAGTGGTTCCTCACTGTCAGCCAGGGTACTACTACTCACCTCTACCTTTGCCTCTGTCCAAGGGACCATCAGTACCCCCAAGCTGCTGTGGCTCACCTTCAATCTCAATGCTACAGGGTAGCTCCCTCCCTGAAGTAACCACCCAACCAGTCCTGGCTGCAAGTATGCAGTCTGTCTGGGTCTTCACCAGGCTATGAGACTCACATGCTTGTCTCCTATCCTGACTGTGTATAACTGCATATGCATATGGCACTGCCTCATCCAAATCCTTCCCTGTCAGGACATCTGCAGGATGGTAGTTTGGTACCCCTGTTGTCTGAAGACAACCTACTATTGGCATTTTGTCTTTCCCACTTACTGGCTCCCTCATCTTTTGTTCCCCACCTTGCCTCTGTGGACACGTGTATGCCACATAGCCCTTTTGGTTGCATTCAAAGCATTTAACCCTAGCTCCTGGACATATACCTGGAGCAGTGGCTTTCCCTGCTACTGGCAGATTCTGTTGGGGCAGTCTGTGCTGCCCACCATGGGTTTCTTTAGACCCATGAGCAGTACTAGGGGTCCCTTTCCTGTGCAGGGCTGCCCTGCTTCCCAGGTATAGGTCTCCCGTCTTTCCCAGCTCATCTGAAGTAGCACATTGTCTATCAGCTAACCAGATCCTCATGTCCTCAGGCAAAGTGCTAAGGGCTTGTTCGCTCACCAAAAGGTCTGCCAGCCCTTCAAAAGTGGTGACCTGACATCCACTCATACAACTATGGAAATAAGTGCTCAGTTCAGCAACATATTCACACATACTTTCATCTGCCTTGTGTCTATGCTCACAAAACATTTTCCTATTTCAGGTTTTAGCAATTCTAACAAGTGATTTTTAACTCAGTATAACCAAAACATGCAACATCAGACATTTTTGACAGCTTTACCATGGAGTAAGGGGGTCAGAAACCATACCCAGAGCTTTTGGTCAACACTATACTGTTTGCATACCCTCTCAAACATATGAATGAAACTATCAAAATGATCCTCCTCTTTAAATTTCGGAAGAAATTTACTGACCTTTTGTGCTTCTGGGTTCCAGTTACTCCCTTCCCCATTACCTCCATGACTCTGGCAAAGAGTCAGCATTTCCCTCTCATGCCTTCTCTGCCACTCCTATTCCTTGGCTTCTATCTCCAAACACCTGGCCTCCAACTCAAGTCTCTTTAGCTTCAGATGGATTTTTAAGTCCTCTGCAGAAAGGTTGAGCTGTCCATTCTCCGAGGGTATTATATCTCCACTGGAAGTCTGACTGTCCTCCTGGTTGCTGTTTTCTGATGCAGCTGTAACCAAGGCTGCAATCAGGTCTGCCTTAGCCAGGTTTCCATGCACCAGTCCCCTAGCCTGGCATATTTCCGCCAGCTGGCTCCTTGTCAGCTTTACATACTCCTCTGCTGACATGCTGCCTGCTCACCCTGACTAACTAAGCTAACAAAAGAAATAAAACAATTGTGATCTGAACTCTGAGTATTCACTGCATGCCTGATTTAGAGTACAAAACACGATCAAAGCTCACTGTACACAAGTTACAGGAATTCACTCTACCCACACCACTACAAGCCAATTAGTATTTGCCAACCAATTAATATGTGGTGTGGATATCCCACCACTGCCAAACAATTAATATGTGACGCCCTTGCCCAGGCCCAGCAATCAAGGAGACTCAATCCTCACCACTAACACCAGTGAGGGGCATCTCACTCACTCAAGGATAATAAATACACAGTAAAGTGCAAGTTCCCTTAAGAGCACACAGAGATCACAGTCAGTCTGGGGCTGGTCACTCTCTTGCTCTCCAGATCCCCAATAAGACTCCCCACTGGCACAGCTACAGGCTCCAGATCTCAGCCTAGTGGGCAAGCTAAAAACTCCAGCACCCTCTCTGTCCAACCAGTGCTTTGTGTCCCTGGCCAAGTAGCTGACACACACACACTTTGTGATAAGAGTTATACAACCACACAGACACTCCTGGGGAAGGCTGGCACAGATTCTCCAGCTGTGCCCCTTTTACCCAGACTATACGGTAGAAATCATTGCTACCACCCAGCTAATATTTATCAGCTACTCAAAGGCCCTTAAAAGGTTGTCCAATTATTACTGTGCAATATTATTATCCGATTGGTAGTATAAATAAATAGTCAAGGCTTATTAGAGTGACTTGGTACAGGATCAGTATATACATGCAATGTACTCTAGAGCTTAAATTATCTCTACACAAAACAGCCACAATTAGAAGGATTTAAAAATATTTAATAATAAATAATTAAAAACACAAGACAATACTTTTTACTACACGGTGCTAGTCAAGAGTTCAGAGATCACAGAGAAATACTTAAAATAATTTAGTAGTACAGTTCTGACATCACATAAAAACACTTAGTCTAATCTTTCTAGTTTCTAGCTATTTCTAAAGAGAAAACACAAGTCTAAGATAACTTACATATAGAGCAAGACAGTGCTGTTGAGTTAGATGGTCAAGACAAAAATGCTTACTGCTCTCTGATTCTCTCTGTTTTTAAAATCACATTCCTGGTACACATTACATCATTCTTCACACTTTCCTGGGGTTCCCAGGCTAATGGGCTACATTCTTTAGTAAGCTCACACCTTGGTCAGGAAGCAAAGCTATAAAGGACATTTATGCATGAAAATTCTGGCTATTAACTCTGGCCTTAAAACAATAGCAAGAATTCCTTCATCTAGACTGGCCGGAGCTAACTTTAAAGATCAAAGACAGTCATAAAATGCTTGAATTAGCTTCCTTACAGCAGAGTGCACTGTTGTTACATTGTTTTGCAGTTCTACATGTAACAGCATTTTTCCATTAATATTTACAAATGACAGAATTATCTATAAAATTCTATCTGGCTAGGCTGGCAGCCTTCGCCTATCTTCACCCAATCTTCACAGAGATTTTCGGCAAGGTAGATTTCCCAAGAGAAATACTGACTGACAGAGGTGCCAATTTCATGTCAGACTTGCTGTCTTGTCTGTGGAAGAACCTGTGGGGTGAAGCACCTAAAGACCAACCCTACCACCCTAGACTAAAGGTCTTGTGGAGAGGTTAAACTCTACACTAAAGACTATGCTGCAGCCATTTGCAGACCAGTTTACAAGAGAGCATGACAAATATTTGCTCCATTGCTGTTTGCATACAAAGAGTTGCCCCCAGGAATCCACAGGTTTTTCACCCATTGAGCTGTTGTATGGTCATAGGGTGAGGGAGCCATTAGATTTGATTTGTGATGAGTGGGAGGGTGAGTGTGAATCTCACAAGGTGTCTGTTGTGGTATATGTCCTAAACCTCAGGAAAAGGCTTATAGTGTTCATGGGCTTGGCCCAGGAGAAAATGATAGGAGCCCAACAGATGAAAAAGGTCTGGTATGAAAGGCCAAAAGTATGCTGTGGGACAGCAGGTTATGGTGCTAATTTCTGTCAGACACAATAAGCTGCAAACAGCTTGGGAGGGACCCTTTGAAGTGGTAAGGAAGGGGAGGCAGGGACACAAATTGTACCATATTAATTGATGAAGCCTTACCATGATAGGAAAGTCCTGGTGCTGAGTATTTGCAGTGGATGGCATGAGGAGTCTGAGGGGGAATCTGGTGACTGATCTCTTTAGTGAGGCTCAAACTCAAGTCTGTGGAAGCTATTCAGGTGTGCCTGCCCCTGTTACCAAAAAGCAGGTGAGGGCATTCTTGGGGACATCAGGTTACTATAGAAAGTTTGTTCCCAATTACAGTACAATAGCTGATCCCCTCACAGACCTGAAGAAAGCAAAACTAGCCAGATAAGATAGTGT